>NW_012101343.1:3385199-3426989 GCF_000951045.1 Mandrillus leucophaeus
AAAAGCTCATCATCACTGGTCATTAGAGAAATGGAAATCAAAACCACAATGAGACACCATCTCTTGCCAGTCAGAATGGTGATTATTAAAAAGTTAGGAAACAGGGCCAAGAGTGGTGGCTCAGGCCTGTAATCCCAGCACTTTGGGAGGCTGAGGTGGGCGGATCACAAGGTCAGGAGATTGAGACCATCCTAACTAACTACGGAGAAACCCCATCTCTACTAAAAATACAAAAAAATTAGTCGGGTGTGGTGGTAGTCGCCTGTAGACCCAGATACTCAGGAGGTTGAGGCAGGAGAATGGCGTGAACCCAGGAGGTGAAGCTTGCAGTGAGCCGAGATTGTGCCACTGCACTCCAGCCTGGGAGACAGAGCGAGACTCTGTCTCAAAAAAAGTAAAAATAAAAAATAAAAATAAAAGGAAACAGCAGATGCTGGAAAGGATGTGGAGAAACAGGAACACTTTTACACTGTTGGGAATGTAAATTAGTTCAACCATTGTGGAAGACAGTGTGGCAATTCCTCAAGGATCTAGAACTAGAAATATCATTTGACCCAGCAATCCCACTATCGGGTATGTACCCAAGAAATTATGAATCATTCTACTATAAAGACACATGCACACATATGTTTATCGCAGCACTATTCACAATAGCAAAGACTTGGAGCCAACCTAAATGTCTATCAATAATAGACTGGATAAAGAAAATGTGGCACATATACACCATGGAATGCTCTACAGCCATAAAAAAAGGATGAGTTCATTTCCTTTGCAGGGACATGGATGAAGCTGGAAACCATCATTCTCAGCAGACTAACACAAGAACCTAAAACCAAACACCTCATATTCTCACTTATAAGTGAGAGTTGAACAATGAGAACACGTGGACATAGGGAGGGGAACATCACACACCGGGGCCTGTCAGGGGGTGTGGTGCTAGGGGAGGGATAACATTAGGAGAAATACCTAATGTAAATGACGGGTTGATGCATGCAGCAAACCACCATGGCACACATATACCTGTGTAACAAAACTGCACGTTCTGCACATGTACCCCTGAACTTAAAGTATAATTTAAAAAGTAAATGTGTATATATATATTTTATATTTTAATTTGTATCTTAGCACTTAAAGTATAATAAAAAATATATAATATTCATCAGTCAAAGTTTAAAACCACAGATTTTCTATTTATTACTTTTTAAATCAAAAACATAACTTATTCTTCACTTGAATGTTAGGTTTTTAAATACATATGAATTAAAAGTTCAAAATATTTTTTAAAAATCAAGGCAAAATGATGCCCCCAGGCTGATCAAAAAATGAGAGCATTTTCGGTGAACAGTCTGTCACTTTAAAAAGAAAAAAAAAAAAAGTAAAACCTAACAGGTGCAATATACTACCAAAGCCATAAGCATATGCCTAACAGAAATGCATGCTCATGGCAATGTTATATGCAATAGCCTCAATTCAAAGTAGGCTAAATGTCTAAACAATAGAATGGATAAATACACAGCTAAAGGTTTTCAATGAATATAGCTATGTATTTCAGGAATATCCTGCTGCTACACACCAACAATATGGATAAATCTGCAAGCATTATTTTGAAGAATGAAGTCATGCCATAACAAACATCATATTATTTAATGAACTTGGATTTCAACATCAAGCAGAATTAATTTATATTATTAGAAGCCAAGATGATGGTTGCCTTTGTGGAATACTGTGGACATAAAAATGTGGAAAAAATACCGGAAGATTTTTCCAGTACTGATTATGGTCTATTTCTTTATCTCCATGACAGTTAGATGATTATATCCCCTTTGTGATATTTATGATGCCAAATTATGACATTTATATTTGGTAGTTATATATAGTCATTTGATGCATTTTTATTTATTTACTATTCTTCAATAAAAAATCTAATTAAAGAAAAGCAGGCAAGACAATCAGTTTTTTAAAAAATTAGAGGTACTTCATCTTTTAATAAGACACAAATATTGAGTGTAGTATTGGTGAAGATACACATGCCCAGATAGGGATACAGTCATATATGGAAGCCTGCTATTTAATACAGGTGCATTGCACATTACTGGATCAAGGAGGAAATGTTCAGTAAATGAAGTTGGGATAACTATTTATTTCTGTGAGGAAAATAGAATCTTGGGCCCATAACTGACAGCTTTGTGAAAAATTTGAAGATACATTAAAGACTTAAATGTAACAGCAATAATTTTATCTTTTAGAAGAAATTACAGAAGTATACTTTTATAATCTCATAAACTTTTGTAACATTTATTTCTTTAATAATACACAATAAAAGCTAATCACAAATAAAAAGGTTAGAAAATGTAAATACATTAATGTTAAGATCTTGTTTTCATCACAATCCAACATGAATAAAATAAAAAATAGTTTAAAGTATGGGAAAAGATATTTGTAACTTTATATAACTAAACTACATGCAGCAAATATAGAACAACCACAAATGTAACCAAGAAAAGAAAAAGCACCTCATAGAAAAACAGAAAAAAGACATGCATGGGAATTTTATTTAAAAGGAAGCACAAATAGGTAATCTATTAGTGAAAACTTTACCTTCCTCATTGGTTATAAGAATATGCAAATGAAGAACATGATAAGCTGTATTTTATACTCTCATGAAAAGCAAAAATTAGAAAATGTAGTAACTCCTGTTTAGGAAGATACTGTAAATTGGAGGGAATACTCTTGTAATGCCAGTAATAGATAAATTAGCATACTTTCGAAAACAATTTCACATGCTGTAGCACTACAATACCCTATAGCCCAGCATTTTCTCTTATTATACGTTTTAGATGAATTCTTGCAAGTAAGCACCAAGAAACATTCTCTGAAAAGTTCTTAGCAACGCTGTTTAGTAAAGCAAATAAATTTAACAGCAAACCTCAACACCATAAAGCAAAACTGAAAAGTAAATTATAGAAACTCCTTTGATTATTACACAACCATGAAAACAAATGAAGTAAAGCTAGAAATAATAATAATGATCTTATACAGATGCTGGTAAAGAAAACGTCACAGAATACAACCTATAATATAATGCCATATATATGAAAAACAAGGAAATATAATACCTTTTGTAAATTCATATAGTCAATTTTTTTTTAAAAAAAGGAAGTGATAACAATAGAATTCAAGAAGGTAATAAGCTCTGTGGGAAACACAGGTGATAGAATAGGAGATAGTAACATGGATAGCTGAAATTGTATTCATAATACTCTAGTAACTAGACAAAATTATAAGGGTGGTGATATTACAGTTAGTTTACACATATATTATGCAATTCCAGTTTATGTTCTTATTTTATATACCCTGATTTGATCACTACACATTATATTAATGCATCAAAATTTCACATATACCCCATAAATATGTACAATTAATTTGTATTAATAAAATATGTCTAGTATTATCAATCAAGATACTTGTCACTTTTTTCTGAAATTGCAGTTTTCTATTTTTATCATTTTGTAGACAAAAAATAAATAACTATGTAATATTTAAAAAAGATTACAGAGAATATACTGTTCTTATATTATGTCTTTTTTTTAATTTTTCTTCTTTGTGTCCTTACAAAAAATAAAATTGACACATTGAAAACAGTACTACATATTCTTATATAACTTACTTAGATCTCTTCAAATGTAGCAGCATAGACCTGTGGGTGATGAGATTCTAGCCAGATGCAAAGTTCACATAACTGAACATAACAGAAGAATAAAAATTAAAGTTGAAACTGTAAACTCTGGATTCTCCTTTTTGATGCTATTTTTTAATATTTAAATATATATCAGTTAGATACATAATGTTTGGTTACTAAAATATTAATATTTTGTTTCCATTTTGTTTTTAATCTTCAAAGACTTTTAGATAAGTCAATTTTTTAAGTCAATAAAACACATGCTGTGTACTGAATGTTTGTGACTTCACAGATTTAAATGTTGAAATCCTAACCTCCTAATATAATGATATTAGGAGTTAGAGCCCTTGGTATATATAGGCATACCTCAGAGACATTGTGGGTTCAGTTCCAGACAACCACAAAAAAGTAGACATCACAATATAGCAAGTCACACAAAATTTTTGGTTGCCCAATGCATACAAAATTTATGTTTACAGTATATTGTGGCCTATTAAGTGTGTACTAGGATAATGTCCAAAATTGTACACACCTTAATTAAGAATACTTTATTGTTAAAAATTTCCTACAATCATCTGAGCCTTCAGTGAGTGCTAATCTTGTCACTGGTGAAGGGTCTTGACTCAAAGTTGATGGCTCCCAACTGATCAGGGTGGTGGTTGCTGAAGGGTGGAGTAGCTGTGACAATTTCTTGTCAATGTGACAATGACATTTTTCACATCAACTGACTCCTCCTTTCACACGCACAAAAATGTCTCCATAGCATGTATTTTGATATTTTCACCTCCTTCCATGAATCATGAATATTCCTAATGGCTTCCAAAATGGTACGTCCTTTTCAGAAGGTTTTCAATTTACTTTGCCAATATCCATTAGAGGAATCACTACCTATGGCAGCTAGAGCCTTATAAAATATATTTCTTAAATAATAAAACATGAAAGTTGAAATGACTCTTTGGTCCATGGACTTAAGAATGAATGTTGTGTTAGCAGGCATGGAAACAACATTAATCTCCATATGCTTCTCCATCTGAGCTTTTAGGTGACCAGGTGCATTTTCAATGAACGGTAATATTTTTAAAGAATTTTTTTTTTCTCAAAAGTAAGTGTCAACAGTGAGCTTAAAACATTCAGTAAACCATGCTGTTCCATCATCCAGGCTTTGTTGTTCCATTTACAGGGCACAGACAGTATATTTAGCATAATCTTTAAGGCCCTTAGGATATTTGGAATGGTAAATGAACATTGCTTCAACTTAAAATCACTGACTGCATTGACCCCTGACAAGAAAGTCACCCTGTCCTTTGAATTTTTGAAGCCAGGCATTGAGGCCTTTCCAGCTATGGAAGTACTAGATGGCATCTTGATTTTGGAATTTCTAGCCTCGAGAACTGTAAGAAATTGATTGTTCTTTAAGCTACCCAGTCTATGGTATTCTATTATAGCCTCCTGAACTTTCTAAGACACATGGTTTTCATCCCAAGTTGAAAAGTCTTCTACCTTGCTCTTTTTCTTGGTAAACAGAACGTGGAGAATGTGCAGATCGCTGCAAACTTAAGTTGTTTAAGTTTTTATTGTTAACATAAGCGTTTATGTGACACATACAGCAAATACCAAAATAGCTCTACCCCAAATTATTTAAAACATAACCAATCTAAAGTATAGCAATATATTATACTTTCCTTTGATATCCTAGATTTAAAAAAAATAGTGCATGATTCCTTTGATCACATAAACCTTCCATGATTTGAACAAAATTACTTTCCCTTTCTTTCCTTGGTATTTTTTGCTGCTTCTCTGTTACAGTGCAAAACTTAGCTTTCTTCTTTGGTAATTCTCTCTTCTCTTCACCTAGTATTGGCAAATATAAAATGAAGCAAAAACATTTTTATGTCGGTGTTATTATTACAAATTAAAATATAAAAAAAATATATATTTACTTTTTAAATTACACTTTAAGTTCTGGGGTACATGTGCAGAATGTTCAGTTTTGTTACATAGGTATATATGTGCCATGGTGGTTTGCTGCACCCATCAGCCCATCACCTACATTAGGTATTTCTCCTAATGTCATCCCTCCCCTAGCCCCCTTCCTCCAACAGGCCCCATTGTGTGATGTTCCCCTGCCTATTCCATGTGTTCTCATCGTTCAACTCCCACTTATGAGTGAGAACATGTGGGGTTTGGTTTTCTGTTCTTGTGTTAATTTGCTGAGAATGATGGTTTCCAGCTTCATCCGTGTCCCTGCAAAGGACATGAAGTCATCATTTTTTATGGCTACATAGTATTCCATTGTGTATATGTGCCAATTTTCTTTATCCAGTCTATTATTGATGGACATTTGGGTTGTTTCCAAGTCTTTGCTATTGTGAATAGTGCTGCAATAAACATATGTGTGCATGTGTCTTTTATTAGTAGAATGATTTATAATCCTTTGGGTATATAGCCAGTGGTGGGATTGCTGGGTCAAATGATACTTCTAGTTCTAGATCCTTGAGGAATTGCCACACTGTCTTCCACAAGGGTTGAAGTAATTTACACTCCCAACAGTGTAAAAGCGTTCCTATATTTCCAAATCCTCTTCAGCATCTGTTGTTTCCTGACTTTTTAATGATTCCCATTTTAACTGGCATGAGATGGTATCTCATTGTGGTTTTGATTTGCATTTCTCTAATGACCAGTGATGATGAGCTTTTTTTTAACATGTTTGTTAGCCACAGAAATGTCTTCTTTTTAAAAGTGTCTGTTCATATTATTCATCCACTTTTTGATGGGATTGTTTGTTTTTTTCTTGTAAATTTGTTTAAGTTCTTTGTAGATTCTGGATATTAGCCCTTTGTCCTATGGATAGATTGCAAAAATTTTCTCCCATTATGTAGGTTGCCTGTTCATTCTGACAATAGTTTCTTTTGCTGTGCAGAAGCTCTTTAGTTTAATTAGATCCCATTTGTAAATTTTGGCTTTTGTTACCATTACTTTTGGTATTTTAGACATGAAGCCTTTGCCCATGCCTACATCCTGAATGGTATTGCCCAGGTTTTCTTCTAGGATTTTTCTGGTCCTAGTTCTTATGTTTAAGTCTTTGATCCATCCTGAGTTCATTTTTGTGTAGGGTGTAAGGAAGGGGTCCAGTTTCACTTTTCTGCATATGGCTTGCCAGTTTTCCCAGCACCATTTATTAAATAGGGAATTTTTTCCCCATTGCTTGTGTCAGGTTTGTCAAAGATCAGATGGTTGTAGATACGTGGTGTTATTTCTGAGGCCTCTGTTCTGTTCCATTGATCTGTATATCTGTTTTGGTACCAATACCATGCTGTTTTGGTTACTATAGCCTTGTAGTATAGTTTGAAGTCAGGTAGCATCATTCCTACAGCTTAGTTCTTCCTGCCCAGAATTGCTTGGCTATGAGGGCTCTTTTTTGGTTCCATATGAAGTTTAAAGTAGTTTTTTCCAATTCTCTGAAGAAAGTCAGTGGTAGCTTGATGGGGATAGCATTGAATCTATAAATTACTTTGGGGACTATGGCCATTTTCATGATATTGAGTCTTCCTAACCATGAGCATGGAATGTTTTTCCATTTGTTTGTGTCCTCTCTTATTTCCTTGAGCAGTGGTTTGTAGTGCTCCTTGAAGTAGTCCTTCACATCCTTTGTAAGTTGTATTCCTAAGTATTTTATTGTCTTAGTAGCAATTGTGAATTGTAGTTCACTCATGATTTGGCTCTCTGTTTGTCTATTATTAGTGTATAGGAATGCTTGTGATTTTTGCACATTGATTTTTATTCTGAGACTTTGCTGAAGTTGCTTCTCAGCTTAAGGAGATTTTCAGCTGAGACGATGGGGTTTTCTAAATATACGATCATGTCATCTGTAAACAGAGACAATATGACTACCTCTTTTCCTAATTGAATACCCTTTACTTATTCCTCTTGCCTGATTGCCCTGACCAGAACTTCCAATACTATGTCGAATAGGAGTGGTGAGAGAGGACATGCTTGTCTTATGCTTAGAAGGGAATGCTTCCAGTTTTTGCACATTCAGTATAATATTGGCTGTGGGTTTGTCATAATAGTTCTTATTATTTTAAGATACATTCCATCGATACCCAGTTTATTGAGAGTTTTTAGCATAAAAGGGTGTTTAATTTTGTTGAAGGCCTTTTCTGCATCTATTGAGATAATCTTGTGGTTTTTATGATTGGTTCTGTTTATGTGATGGATTACATTTATTGATTTGCATATGTTGATTCATCCTTGCATTCCAGGTATGAAGCTGACTTGATCATGGTGGATAAACTTTTTTATGTGTTGCTGGATTCAGTTTGCTAGTATTTCATGAGGATTTTCGCATAGATGTTCATCAGGGATATTGGCCTAAAATTTTCTTTTTTAGTTGTGTCTCTGCCAAGTTTTGGTATCAGGATGTTGCTGGCTTCATAAAATGAGTTAGGGAGATTCCTTCTTTTTCTATTGTTTGGAATAGTTTCAGAAAGAATGGTACCAGCTCCTCTTTGTACCTCTGGTAGAATTTGGCTGTGAATCTGTCTGCTCCTGGACTTTTTTTTTTTGTTGGTAGGCTATTAATTACTGCCTCAATTTCAGTACTTGTTATTGGTCTATTCAGGGATTCGACTTCTTCCTAATTTAGACTTGGGAGAGTGTATGTGTCCAGGAATTTTTCCATCTCTTCTAGATTTTCTAGTTTATTCGTGTAGAGGTATTTATAGTATTCTCTGATGGTAGTTTGTATTTCTGTGGCATCAGTAGTAATATTCCCTATATCTTTTTTTATTGCATCTATTTGATTCTTTTCTCTTTTCTTCTTTAGTATTCTGGCTAATGGTCTATTTTGTTGATCTTTAAAAAAAAAAAAAAAAAAAAAAAAAAAAAAAAACAGCTCCTGGATTCATTGATTATTGTTTTGAAGAGTTTTTTGTGTCTCTTATCTCCTTAAGTTCTGTTCTGATCTTAGTTACTTCTTGTCTTCTGCTAGATTTTGAATTTGCTTGCTGTTGCTCCAAAATATAAAATATATTAAGTGATGTTGTTATTACTGAAAAGTTGTTCGACATTGTGTTTCATCCTAATTGATATTTTATCTAAGATTTTATGATGCAGACAATTTAATAAATTGTTGATAAATAGTTTTATAGCTGATGATGTTATATCTGTTTTTAAACATTGCTTTTTTTCTGTAACTGAGACAATTCTGTGTAAATCCATCCCTCATTTTATAGCTCTCAATATTTTAGGAAGATTTTTATAACAGAGCTTTAAAATATTGTATAATTTTGTGGTAAACCAATCATTTTTCTTAACTCTGGGTAAGATTTCCCTAGAAATCTCTTAAGACGTAAAATCATAACCTTCTGTAGCATGTTGCTGTGCCTGAGGCTTGATTTTATGCAGTTCATCTCTCACCACCTGTCTTGTTGAATCATAAACCAGGCACCTGTAATCAATTACAGATCAAATCAGAAATTCCCCTAATATTTTAATATAAAATGACTCTTTTGGGGCCCAAAGAGATATGTATCTTATCAGATTAATACAAAGCTAAAAATTAGTTATCATTTGTTAGAATCATTTGTTAGAGTGACACCAGGAGAAATCTTGAGTTAAAGACATGGGTGAGACAGCTCATTTGTATTTTGTGTCATGATGATTCAAACAGAATGAATACGAATCATTTTTATATGATGTGTAAATTTTCTAACTTATTTGTCTTGGGGAAACATTGGCTAATTTGCCCAAAATTTGATTATTAATAAGAACATTTTTGATTTGTGCCTAAAATCCTCATTCTGATTCTCTCTCTGCTTTGTTGGAAAATTGTAGCTCACATCACAAAATCTGTAAGCTTGAGCATAGGATATACATCAAAGCACATGAAACCCCTCAGAAAATACTCAACTGTAACTCAGATAACAGAAACATTATTTTGGGAGTAGTCTTTCGCAAAGTTTTATGTATCAGTTGTATATCTTCTTCATTTAATTGCTTAAATTGCAAATGTTTCTGAAAATTAGGTTGAGCATGTCTGCATCACACTGTATGTTGGGAAAGCATGATAAATTTCAACTGTTCAAACATCTCTGTGAGTCCACTGATCTCATAAAAACATTGATCTCATAATTATTCTAGATTTGTCTTAATATTTCTGGAGAATACATTGGAAACGTTAATTAGATTTTAATGCCTTTGAATCTCACTTTGATTATATGGGTATGGTATGACCAAATTAAGTAACAATGCAGTTATTAACTATAGACTCTTTAATAAAGTCAATTCGCTATACTGTCTAATGAATTATTTCTAACTTCTAGATGGGTTCTATGAGTATTAGTTTACAGACTTATGAAAGTTAGATCATGGACTTATTTTAGTCTATATATTCAGAAACTGATAACATGCATCCTAAGTATAGTACTTGAGGTGAAAATATTAAAATAATAGAAAATTTTAACTTTACTTACTAAAATCTAACAACTAATTTGCTTTCCTACTTTAGTTATTTTTCTCATGTAGGCAGAGCCTTTGATCACTTTAAAGCAATGCTTCTAAATATATATATTTTTAATTCATCTGTTAGATTCAGGGGTATATGTGCAGGTTTATAATGTATATACTGTATACATTATACAGTTATAATGTATATACTGTGTGATGCTGAAGTTTGAGGCATGATCCAACCCTTCATCCAGGTAATGAGCATAGTACACAATAAGTACTTTTTCAAACCCCCCTTTCCTCTCTCCCCATTTTGTGGTCCCCATTGTCTACTGTTCCTATCATTATATCCATGTGTACGCAATGTTTAGCTCCCAGTTATGAGTAAGAACATGGGGTATTTGGTTTTCTGTTTCTGTGCAAAAAAAGATTTGATGAAGAAATATTTGGAAACTACAAATGCATTTTTTTGTCTTTATAACATCCTGAAAAGGGTCAAAACGCTAGTCCTAGAAGATAATATTTGAAAATATTGTAAAAATCAAACCATTACAAAGTCCTTTTATGTATAATTTTACAATTTTATCAGAAAAATCTGAAAGACAAATATCTCAAATGAAGGTCCCAACCAAAAATGATTTATGCATCCGTAGAATTAGGGGTGGAGGAGATTGAACATTTTCATGTACTAACCCACATTCTGAACGTTAAATTCTGTCCAAATATGCTCATCAAATAAGTGAAATGCATTCTCTTTGGTTTCTTTTGATTAATGTCACAGTCTAGTTCTTTGAATAATAAAAGCTATCCATTTTTATTTCTTAATCATGGCTATATCTGTCATTTTTGTCCTGTAACTTGAGAAGATATAACATTTAATTCAATTCTAAAGCAAAACTTATGCAAATGTATTTCTTTGCATTTTCTCCTAACCAATCCAGCCCATGCCTTTCAATCTTGTAGATATTTTTGCATCATTTTATTAAATGTAGCATTTTAGATTTATTTAGGTCTTCTCCTTTAATTTAATCACATCTTTTCTTTTATTATTTTTCTGAGTTACAATCTTTATAAATGGATGACTTACCAGAAGAAAGAACAAGAGAATCCCTTAAGTTATTTTCCTGCCAGGCTTTTTATTAAGTGATCTTTGTTGTAACAATCAACAAAATAAATTCATCACAGGTGTCTTTAAAGAGTTTAAAAATGACCTTATTTCTACTTTATTTTTTAAAATCCCAGTTCCATGATGTATGTTTTTAATAGAGGGAATGATTTAAAGATTCCCACAGATATTTTGTCAGTGTTGGAGACAATGGATTACACAACCTGGACTAGAATCCCTATGGGGGAAAAATGTGACTTCTTAATTTATGGGGGCATTGTTTCATAAGAGACACTGATTGAGAAGCTAAAAGTGTAAAACCTAGGATCTATTTATAATGATCTTTAGAACTTGGAATAAATCACTGCCCTCAGTTTCCACACTTGACATTAATCTAGCGTCTATTGGGAGAGCCAATGAGTTAAAGCACAATAATTAAAATTCTGCTTGAGGATGAAGCCATCATCAGTTTGGCTGTTTTCATTTCATATGTATTCATATTACTTATTATTTTTCTTTAAGTTGAGTCTCCTTAAAAAATTAGACATATTTTTTAAAAAGAAACTTTATATCAACTTTAAAATGGAAAACAAGAACGCTTTGCATAAAAATCAGATAACAAAAATATAAACACTTTAAAACAAAAGCAATGCTAAAATAAATCCTAGATAGATACGGTGCCAGCTGAAAATTCTGAGCCTGAGGCTTTATCTTTGTTAAAAGAGGAGAAATTATAAAGAAATAGTGGTATTAAACAGAAATGTTCTCTTTGGTGTAATAAGAAAGTCAGGAAGATAAATGAAAAATAGTATGTTTCGACTGGGCACGATGGCTCACGCCTGTAATCCCAGCATTTTGGGAGGCCGAGGTAGGTAGATCACGAGGTCAGGAGATCAAGACCATCCTGGCTAACACAGTGAAACCCCACCTCTACTAAAAACACAAAAAAATTTAGCTGGGCATGGTGGCGGGCGCCTGTAGTCCCAGCTACTCCGGAGGCTGAGGCAGGAGAATGGCGTGAACTTGGGAGGAGGAGCTTGCAGTGAGCAGAGATCGCGCCACTGCACTGCAGCCTGGGCAATAGAGTGAGACTGTCTCAAAAAAAAAAAAAAAAAAGAGAGAATCTGTTTTTTTCTCTGTGATTCAATGCTTTTTAACGTTAAGATAAAAAACCACTTATCTCTATAACAACAATTTTATGTGTACCAAACTGTGAAATATTTGAATGACAAACATAAAAAGTTTCACACAGTACCTACCAAATGTATTATAACTTAAGTGTGATACAAACCTAAGATGTTAATTTTACCAAGTTAAAGATTGTCGCCATTCCAATTAAATAGAGTAAAGCAATCTTACTGGGATCTGTTTCTAGAATGATTCATCTTTATTTTAATAAACAATCTAATTTGTTTCATAGACCAGATATAGTATTCCTCTTTCAGACATCTGTCTGGTATAATAAAATAAGGACCAGCAGCACAAAGTTATTTGAAGAAATGTAACTGTTAGAAAAGAGTATGTAATTGATATTAATTAGAAAGTTTCTAAAATATACAGGAATACTACACCTCCATTCTGCTGATGAATCCGTTGCTAAGTTTTATTTAAGTTTTTTGCGTGTTTCAGTTCTAAAATTTCCTTTTGGTTAATATTTATCTATTCTAGTTATTTGCTAGGAATTTCTATTTCTTTGCTGAGACTTTCTAATTGTTCCTTCATTTACCTCAAGCATGTTCTTAATTGCCCACTGAAGCATTTTTTAAAAACCATGGCTACTTTTGTCAGAGGTGCTCAAACCAGAGTGACTACAACCTTGAATAGGGGCTGAGTAAAATAAGATTGAGACCTACTGGACTGCATTCCCAAACAGCTATGCATTCTAAGTCACAAGATGAGATAGGATCAGCACAAAATACATAAAGACCTTGCCGATAAAACAAGATGCAATAAAGAAGCTGGCTAACACCCACAAAAACCAAGATGGCAACGAGCGTGACCTCTGGTTGTCCACAATGCTACAAGCCTACCTGTGCCATGACAGTTTACAAATGCCATGGCAATGTCAAGAAGTTACCCTATGTGGTCTGAAAAGGGGAGGCATGAATAATCCACCATTTGTTTAGCATATGATCAAGAAATAACCATAAAAATGGGCAACCAGCAAGCCTCAGGGCTGCTCTGCCTTTGGAGTAGCCATTCTTTATTCTTTTACTTTCTTAATAAACTTGTTTTAACTTTACTGTATGAATTGGCCTAGAATTCTTTCTTGTGCGAGATCCAAGAACTCTGTCTTGGGGTCTGGATCGGGATGTCTTTTTGGTAACACTTTGAAATCATTATGAGATAATTCTGACATTTCTGCCATCTTGCTGCTGACATCTATTGATTTTTTACTTTTAAGTCAAACCTTTTTTTTTTTTTTGTATAATGAATGATTTTTTGAGACAGTTTCTATTTTAGCTGGTTTCAAAACAAAAGCCACCCGACAACATTAAACAGGCAAGTGATACTTTAAGTCTATTCAAGGCTATTGCTTCAGAGGAAGAGATCAGAACATGGTCTAAATTCAACTCTTGAAGTGAAGGGCTGGAGAGTCTTTAGTAACTGGGAATGGTGGGTGCTTAGTCAATCTGTGTTTGCTAATTGGCCTTAACAAAGGCAAAGTAAACTTTCTGGAATCTCATGAGAGGAGGCAATTTTACAACTTGCAGCAAGTTGCTTACCAGGCACCTAATTTAGTCCCCTACCCTGCCATAGAGACTGGGACACAAGAATGATCTCTTCCTTGATGATTACATTTGAAAGAGGAGGCTCTTAACCCTTGAGGAAGACAATCTTGCATTGCAAATCTGGCAGGAGGTTTTAAAAGAAATTTCCATCTCATAATGGCAGGGAAGAATGTGCAATTGACCGGCTCCTCCAGTAAATGCTCTAAGGAAAAGGAAGTCAGGGGTGTAGACGCAGGAAGAAGCTGGTCACAAAATTGGTCAAGCTAAGGAAAATGTTAAGGACATTTTGATCACTGGCTTTTTCTGACACTGTTCCAGAAGGAAAGGAGATAGGGTGGGGAGTAGAATGTCACTCTGTGATTACTGAGTAGAAACAGGAGTCCATATTTTCCACTTACCCTCCTGTGACACTCAAGAGGAAGGGAGAGGGTGGCTCTTGATTTTTGCCCAGCAAGGACAGAAGTTTTATTTCCACATATGGTCTCTACTGACACAGTGGTTTGCAGTTGCTTAATTTCTGCTGGATAGTGGCAAAAGTGCTGCTCTTTTTAATTTTTTATTTTGTTTGAGACTAAGTCTTACTCTGTCTTGAAGGCTGGACTGCAGCGGTGCGATCTCAGCAACCTCTGCCTCCTGGGTTCAACCAATTCTCCTGCTTCAGTCTCCCAGGTCACTGGGATTACAGGCATGCGCCACCATTCCCGGCTAATTTTTTTTTTTTTGTATTTTTTTTTAGTAGAGATCGGGTTTTACTATATTGGCCAGGCTAGCCTTGAACCCCTGTCCTCAAGTCATCCGTCCACTTCGGCCTCCCAAAGTGCTGGGATTGCAGGCATGAGCCACTGCACCCGACCTCTCCTTTAGGCATTTCCAGCACCCAATGGGAAGGAGGAGTACCGAAAGGTAAGGCTCCTTATGTGTACTCCACTGACCTGCACAGGAGCATTTTGTCTTTGCGCATCAGGAAAAAAAGTCCAGGCTTCCCACTTGGCCTTCCCTAATTCTAACCTGGTGGGGGATTGGAACATCTAGTTATAGCCTGGGAAGGGTACAGGTCTAGACTACTGTCAACCAAAAAGTGACTGAGGCAGATTTCCATTAATTAGTGGTTTGTCTTCCCAAGGTTGAAGACATAATTGGAAAAATTTAACACAAACCACAGTAAGGTCTGTGACCTACATTTTTTTCCAAAAAGAGTTTTGGGAACTAATGTTTAAAGAGGAAAGAGTACAGGAGGGGAAGAAGAAAAAGGGTGGTGGTGGGAGGGGTGGGTATGCAATGAGGCAGGTGGTTACTCTATCTACATTTTACATGTGAAAAGAAGAGAGTGGAAGGAAGTCAATTATGCATATGTCTGGAGGTCTATAAATCTACATTTTACATAAGATAAACGTGAAAACAGCTGTCTGTTTGGCAACAAAAAAAAGGCAGCTTTTGTGTGGCTCAGCTCCCAAGCTTAACTTTCCTTTTGGCATAGCAAGTCTGGGGTCCAAAGATTCTACTTTTCTTTCACACTACCTACACAGCCTCTGTGCCATGGTTAATTGAGGTGACAGAATTTTCTATGGAGTTTGGGTGGAGTTGAGCAGTTATGATCTAGAAGCCTTTTGTCTTCTTAGGCAGTTATTTTTCTAGTTTGACTAGAGAGAGCAGGTTTGTGGTAGGGCTTTATATTGTCTGTGTCCATTGGTGTTTTTAAATTGCCAGCTTTTGTAACTCCAAGTCTGTAATATATGAGGCAAAAAAGAAAACACAATGATGGTGATGACACCATCATGTTGTTCTTTGGATCCTGATAGTCCTTGCTGTTCTTCCTTTTCTCCACTTTTCAGATTCCTCTCCTCCTCCTCCTCCTCCTCCTCCTCTTCTTCTTTTTCCTCCTCCTTCCCCTCTTCCTCCTCCTCTTCCTCCTTCCCTTCTTCCTCCTCCTCCTTCCCCTTCTCCTTCTCCTTCTTCTTTTGTTTTCTTTCATATAATGTCGAAGGTTTTTAGTTGGGCTAAAACTAAGGACTACTTAGTAGAAGATATAGGAAAAAGTGTGTCTACTTCATATTCCTAGAAGGAGAAACCTGATATCATTTTAAAATAGGTAGTTCTTTTTATCTTTAACTGAAAATTTTGTTTTGAAGGACAAATGCTTTTCTTCATTGACCTAAATTGTGCTGCTACTGCTAGAGATACAAGCTTTCTAGAATTTATTTTTTATGAATATAAAATATTCTTCTTCAATGTATCAAAAATCCTTTTATATATTCTTCGTTTTATGTAAAAATATATTAAGCTTGGCAAACTAGGTAACCTTTTATGACATAGCATGTAAGTTCTTAAATTCAAATTTTCCAGTTTGTTTTTTTAAGAATATAAAATATCCTTCAACGTATTATAAATCCTTTTATATATTCTCCATTTTAGGTAAAAATATTTTAAGCTTGGCAAAATAGGTAACCTTTTATGACATAGAGTGTAAGTTCCTAAATTCAATGTGTCACTTACTGAATCTTTAATATTGGTCAAGTTACTTTATTTCATCAAACTTCAATTTCCTTATACCTAAAATTGGAAAAAAAAATTGAACTTACAGGTTGATGGAAATATTAAATACAGTGCTGCATGTGAATTTATGAGCATATTACAGATTAAGGTGAATACATATGGCAATATCATTATTATTATATGACTTACTTGGTTCTTTCCTTTGTGCCTTTCTGTGTGTGTTTTTGAATTGGCAGCTTGAACTGACAGTGGAAAGGAAAGTTTCAGGAAAGTTCAATTGGTAATATGAACAGCAGAATTCAATGTATATGTGATGAATTAAAAGGATTGGCTTTGTGGAAGTAAGTTATTTGTATAGAAATTTATAATATGTACAGGAAAATTTCAAGAAGAAATCTATCTCACAGGAAAACACTCCATGGATTGAATGAGCGATCAAAAAATTTAGCAGACAGATTAAAAAATGAAAGAAATTATAACATGCTGCTCATACTAAAAGACAAAAATTTAATAGCACTGGATACATTAATTTATAATACATTAATCTGTGTGTTATATATATATATATAAAAGATGTAAACTGAGGATGAATATAACTTACAATATTAAATGATCTATTTATCTGCATATTGAATCATAACTATTTGTTTGAGTGCCTGTTTTCACAATATATAAAATAATTTACCTCAAAATTAAATTTCTTCTTTTTGCTCAATAAAATGTTTGACTTAAAAAAAGAACTTAATAATTTTTTTGCCTGAATAAAATATGAGCCCTTACGTGACTCAAGTTTTCAGCACTTCCCAACTTTCTCTTTATCTTTTGTTTTACCATGTGCATTTTATTTCTAATAGTCTGGTGGAGTCTGTTCACCACTCCTTTCACATCCCATGTTGATCCTCCCCTATAGGTTTAACATATTACTGTATTAGTCCATTCTCACACTGCTATAAAGGAATACCTGAGACTGGGTAACTAATAAAGTAAAGAGGTTTAATTGGCTCACAGTTCTGTAGACTCTGTAGAAAGCATGATTCTAGCATCTGCTTGGCTTCTCAGGAGGCCTCATGAAACTTACAATCATGGCAGAAGACAAAAGGGGAGCTAGGCATCATACATGGTGGGAGCAGGAGCAAGAGAGAGGAAGGAGGTGCTACACACTTTTAAACAACCAGATCTCCCAATAACTCACTCACTATCATGAGAACAGCACCAAGGGGTTGGTGCTAAATGATTCATGAGAAACAACCCTCATGATCCAATCACCTCCCACCAGGTCCCACCTCCAACACTGGGGATTACAATTGAACATGAGGTTTGTGTGGGGACACAGATCCAAACCATATTACTTACGTCAACACGGAAGTGTACGAAACTTTTTCTTTCCCTCTAATAATGTAACTAAGCTTCATTCTTTGTCTCACCCCAAGTCTACAGGAATGTCCTCCCAGTCTTTGCTTTTCAATCACCTAAAATTCACTATTACAATCTTTCTAAGCCTCTTCTGTTCTATGCACATGAATTGGATTCACTGAGGACTTTCATTGGCACCTAACACTACCCTTGTCCCTATGTTAAGACATCTGTTACTCCCTCCCTTTTCCTGTTCACTTTATGAACACTATTGTGCTGACTGAGTGAAGCAATTGGGGTAAAAGACAAGAACACACAACTCTCTTCATCGCTCCTTGTGAAGCTTTTGGTGATGAAAGGAATCTCCACTCTCATTCTTGAAAACACACTTTCATGTTTTTTTTTTCTCAGTATTGCCAACACAAATAACTTTGAAAATACTTTCCGAAATGCCTCTGAAACTCATACAGATAAAAGTACCTCCTATCATCACCCAGTTTTTTTCCAGTAGAGACCACCCTGCCAGAAGCAGTGACTCCCACAACTGCTGACACTGTGTGTAGTGCTTCTTTTGTCACAGTCAGTATGTCACCTCGTTTCCCCACCATTGGTGCTTCCAGGGCCTTTTAGACTCATTCCCTGAAGCCTCACACCAAAGGAGTAAGATGTCAATATGCCTGAATGTGTTCATCCGGAAATTCCTTGCCCTATACTCTAAGGAAACGCTTAGAAAAAGAAAACATTTCCCCTCTTATAAAAAAAATGTAAACAATCAGACCATATGGTATTAGTTTAAAATTCCATCTAATCTGCATGTGTTACCTGCACTTATACAAAATATAGATGATGACTTCATCTCACCTACACTGCATATATCTTTATTGGCTGGAACAAGTAATCAAAGGCTGAAAAAAGAGAGAGTGGGAAGCACATATAAAGTTTTAGATTGTTAAATTTAAATTCCTTGCATATACGTAAAGTTAAGACAGTAGAAAGAGACCTCCCTCATAACAATCTCTCTCCTCCACATCCCGTATTATTTTAAGCACCTAAGCTTGAAAAGTTCTTATTTGCGATTCTACTATATCTCATCCTCCTTTAGTCCTCAAACTAAGGAAAAGGGTTCTAAGCCGTATAAAAAGATGTGTATCAATAACATTTTGCAGTTGCAAAATCCAGCATTGTCTTTGTTATCATCATACTACTTGATCTCCCAAAATCTTTTGTCATTGAAGATGATGCCCTTTATTCTGAAAAAAAAAAAAAAAAAGAAACTTAAAAATGAAATTCTAATCTCTATAATAAGTAAACTGAGAGGGTAAAATTCATTTTATTTTATAAATTGTTATATAATAAATACATTCATTGTACAAAAGGAGTAATGTTATGTCATCTGGAAGATGTGGACAACAACTGATGCTTATCGATTACCGAATATATGTCCAGAATTATATTGGCATATAACACGTTGTCTCTAAAGATGACTTTTAAGAATTCCTTTAATCTTTGTGTGCACATACCACAATTCCCATCAACAGACAGGTGTGGTGTCTTCCTCTGGAATTTGAGTTGGTCTCGTGACCAGTTTTTAGCAATAGAATCCAGTGAAGATAAATGCTCTGCTAGTTCTGGATGTAAGTCTCCAGAAGACTAGCAACCTCCACTTTCCCTCCTTGGAGTCCAGCTGCCATGTAAGAAAGTTGAGATTAGACTATTAATAGTGAGTGAATATGTGAAGAAAAGCCCAGCCAAATACGCAACATTCCAGCTACCCCAGCTGAAACTCGATATGTAATGAAAGCTGTCTTAGATGATCCATTGTCAACTGTGCTTCCAAAACAAATGCAACAGCAGTGGTGACCACAGCCAAGGTGAAGCCAAGGCGAAGAACTCTCCATCAAAGTCCTGCCTTCCTATAGAATTGTGGGAATACATGGTAGTTGTTGTTAAGTATTTGGTGGTTATTCAGCAATTGCTACTTGGCAATAGATAAATGAGACAGACATTAATACCTAGCAGTGGAGTGCTGCATAACAGAAACTTAAAATACGTGGCGTTGGCTTGGAATTAGGTGGTTGGAAGAGGCAAGAAGAGACTGTTAGTAGAGACTGCAGGGCCAATGAGGCAGCTGCAGTAGGAGGCTCAAGGAAAGAAAACCAGCACTTTGTATTGGTGGAGAAACTGGCAAAGCTGCCAATTAAATTAGCATGAAATAGAGAAAAGATATCTGACTAAGGAGATATCCAGGATCAAAAGTGCCAATTGACTTTATGTACTGTGTATGATAAAATGTAAGAAGACAGTGATGTGAATAAGAAGGAAATATTCAGTTTTAATACATAATTCAGAGGAAATATTTCCATCTGAGGATTTGATAGGTTGGAATATGTATGTATTTCTAATCCTCAGCCATAAAGTTGAAATAGCCTCAAGCAAACATCAAATCCAGGGCAAACAAATCCATCAAATTCAGTAAAACATGGCCTCAGGGGCAAGATCAAATAAAGGGTACAGACATAAGACCCCTTTTTAGAAGCTCAGAGAGACTTAAAAACTTTTATCTTACATTACTTCAGCATGACACGAAGGGCCTCTAAGAATATTAAAGACAATGTCCAAATGTTCAGTAAAACTATGACTTGCAACCCCAAATTAAGAAGGGCCTGACTTAAAGATATTGGTTGGTGTGACTTTTGCCAAAGGAGATGAATAATTTGATATGAAGTTATTACAGGACTTATACCAGCTTGGACTAGAAGGTATTAAAAAAGTTGAAAATGAAATGAAACTTCTGGCCACGAACTGTCTAGTTATCGGAAAGAAAAAGCTACTCAGCAACAAATAAAAGTTGTTTCGTGTGATAAAGGAATGGTATCTCAGAGAACAAAGCAAACAGAACCAAAGCAGAGCTCCATATAGATTGATGATTGATTCTCATATGCCGCAACTGGCTTTTATTCAAAGGACATTCCCTCCCTGCAGGAATACTCTGAGAGCAAGCGACAGCTGAATTTCAGAACTGCAATGCAGCAGAGGCTGCAATATGCTGCCTGTTTTCCCTCCTGTCATTCAAAGAGAGTCTCTATTGTCCTGCCCCTGTCCTATGAATGATACTAGGTGCAGATGACCAGTCATTTTCATTATCAGTGCTTCAGAAGAACACGACTAGCACCCAGGAAGCCAGATCCAAATACAGACCTGATTTGGATCACAAGATACTAAATTTCAAGTCTCTTGCTCTACTAGGGTGAGTTCTGGAGGTGGCTTAGAAGTGGGGTGAGTAGATTTTTCACACGAGAGGGGCATACATTTTTGTGGCAGATTCTATTGAGATTTTATTCTAGAAATTGGACTCATCCTTGTACATGCCTACCTTCCATCAGTCTTGTGACTTGTTGTTTGACCAATTAAAATGCACTGGCTACAACATTCTGCCAGTTCCATCTCTTGACCTTAGAAAGTATGTAGCTTCTAGTTTTGTCCTCTTGCTCATCAGCCTCAGGTGT
The DNA here is from genome assembly GCF_000951045.1 of Mandrillus leucophaeus. Lineage (NCBI taxonomy): Eukaryota > Metazoa > Chordata > Mammalia > Primates > Cercopithecidae > Mandrillus > Mandrillus leucophaeus. The sequence continues at coordinate 3,406,518 of NW_012101343.1, forward strand.
AGAAGTTAAGACTCTCAGCCGGGGGCAGTGGCTCAGGCCTGTGATTCCAGCACTTTGGGAGGCCGAGGTGGGCGGGTCACTTGAGGTCAGGAGTTCAGGATCAGCCTGGTCAACATGGTGAAATCCTGTCTGTACAAAAACAAAAAAATTAGCTGGGCATGATCGTGGGTTCCTTTAATCCCAGCCACTCGGGAGGCTAAGGCGGGAGAATCCCTTTAACCTGGGAAGTGAAGGTTGCAGTGAGCTGAGATCATGCCATTGCTCTCCAGCCTGGGCAGCAGAGCAAGGTTCTGTCTCAAAAACAAAAAAGAAACAAACAAACAAATAAACAAAACAGCCTCTCTTTCTACAGAGGACACAAAACCATAGAGGCTCAGTGTGCCTATACTAATACTCGTAATACCACCATCCATTGTGTTAGACATGTGAATGAAGCTGTCTTGTATACTACCACCCCAGTCAACATACCCCAGACATCACCACTGGAGTAGAGATTATCCATTTGCATGGAGTCCAGCCCAAGTTATATAATCAAATGAACAAATAAATGGTTGTTTTAAATCACTTTATATTGTTTTAAGCTTTTTTAAGTTTTGAGATGTTAATACCCGATAGAAGGCACTTTATATGTAGTTTCTTCTTTCATTCTCAACAAAATATTCTAAGATAATTTTTCTGACGGCTCAGTCACCTTCTCCTGCTAAACTACACCACTGTTCAAATGGAAATATTAATATATTTAGGGGATTGAACTAATGTGAAGATACGCTGCTTGAATTATCTAAATGATCAGCTCATACTCCACTTGGCTATGATTGTTTATACATTCACGGTGCCATTCAACCTTTAAGTGCTTAGACAGACAGTTATTTGTCTAGGTTAATTTCAAAGCAGCCTACGTGGAGTCAAGAGGATTAACTATGTGACCTTTGGAGTTTCCTTCCAGCAGCATGATTCTATGATTAATGGTGGCTCATCCGCTTTCATGGCAGCATGTAATGGTGTTAACTCACATATGAAAAATAGAAACCCACAATGCTCTTTTATAGCTACCTATACTTAGAAAAGCTAAGAAACTTAACCCTGCATTTCAAAAATAAAAGCAAACCAAGAGAAATTGGCAAATGAATGGTAAATCAAAATGTAGCAACAGGAAGCATTCAAAGCTCCTAGGTAAGTACTTTATTAATATATCAGAGGCAATTAACACATATTAACACATATATAACACAAGGAATCATTTTAAAGTTAGATTTTGGACGTGCCAGGGAGCAAAATTTTACTTATAGTACTTAGCACCACATGCCTAATAATGTGCTAGACACTGTTGATATTTTCACATAAAGAAAACACAATCTTTGTTTAAAAAGATATGTTGTATTACCTGGACTTTATAAATCATTCAAAAAAGTTTTTTCTGTAATTCTTTTATGAAATGTATCTTAGCAAAAACTTCAAATACCACAATTTTAGCTTACTGCCTTCATCTTGGGCATTTAATATCTAGAGAGTGACATAGGAACATAATTACAATACAATAAGAGCAACAACATTGCTTTTACCTTACTTGTACAGTATTTTCCACATTTTCAAGAAATTCACATTTTATTATCACCACGGCCAGTGAGATAAAAAGTGAAAAATTGAAGTTTTTTGAGGTATAAGAAAAAAGACACAAAAATCTTTTATCCTTTTCAGCGTTGTAGACCTAGTTATTGAGAACCAAGGATTTTAGTAAATTTATTTTCAACATTATAAATATTCAAGATCTTACAGCTGTGAATGAAATGTATCTTTAGTCTGATAATTAAGACATTTATATTTATATTTATTTGTTCATAAAACATACATCTATGTTTTCTGTTTTCCTTAGTTTGCCCTATGTAAATAAGCTACTGTAAAATCATTGGGAGTCTTGTAATTAACAAAGCACTTCTTCTAATTTACTTCTGTAATTAATTAATAAAAAAAGATGGAAGGTGTATTAATCTGTTCTTACGCTGCTAATAAAGACATACCCAAGACTTGGGGTAATTTATAAAGGAAAGAGGTTTAATGAATTCACAGTTCCACATGGTTAGGGAGGCCTCACAATCATGGCGGAGGGCAAAGGAGAAGCAAAGGCATGTCTTGCATGGCAGCAGGCAAGAGAGCTTGTGCAGGGGAAGTCCCATTTATAAAACCATCAAATCTTGTGAGGCTTATTCACTACCACCAAAATAGGATGGTGTAAATTGCCCCCATGATTCAATTACCTCCACCTGGCCCCGCCCTTAATGCATAGGGATTATTAAAATTCAAGGTGAGATTTCAGTGGGGAGACGTCCAAACCATATAAGAAGGTTTAAAGAAATTCTGATTGATTCCAGCATAAATATGTTGACTTTTAGAAGATAGTGTATAAATTACAGTACTGGAGAAATTGTCCAGTCATGTTTGGAAAAGACAGGATGCACAACTGCTTCAGGAATCTTAGTAGCAGAGACTAGAGTACCTTATTCGACATGCTACAAAATACTCATCTCCAGATGCCTGCTTTCTGGCCCCGGATACATTCCTAAAGATTAACATTTCCAGGAGAGAGAGAAGAGGGGAAGAGAGAGAGAGAGACAGAGAGACAGAGAGAGGGGGGGAGAGAGAGAGAGAGACTGACTCATGAGTATGAGAGAGAGACTGACTCATGAGTATAAGAACTACCAGAGTTAAAAAGAATAAGCTTGGAAAATTCCCCAGAGAACATGATACTGAGCAGATGAAAGCAGTGGCAGTGTACCATATCTCGTCATAAAATTAGAAAAATAGTTTCTAAGGAAACTAAGCATTTTGGTAAAAGTTTAATTCACAAATGATAATATTGCTGGGACTGGTATCCATATCTTTATTTTGTTTTCACATGTCACTGTAGAATTTTAAATGCATTTTTAATAAAAGTAGAGTTTTTATAATGTGTAAAGAATGTGTAAATATGTGTAAAACCATGTAAACTAGGCTCCATGATTTCTTGAACAGTAGACATTTCATAAATGTGTTTAGACTGTTAATACTTTTTAAAAAGAGGATGTGAAATTCATGCATGATGAACTTGCCTAAAAAAAATACAGCAGAGTTTACTTGTTATCCAAAAGTTATTTGCTGTCTTTTGTAGAACTTGACCAATCTGTCTACAAGTTCAAATAATGCTGGGCAAAATTAGTTGGAGAGAAAACAGCCAAAAATCTATCTCTTCTAAATTCAATTAAATTTATTTGAATCATTTAAAAGTGTACATAATTACTTTTATTTCTCTATTTCTCAATGTTCTGACTTTCCGGATATGACTTTAAAAGTCTCCAGCTCTCTCAGCCACATCTGACTTTATTCTTCAGCTATTTATTTTGATTTTCAGACAAAAGAGGATTGAGTGAGAAGTGGGATAGTACAGTGATCAAGAGTGTGAAGTTGTAGTCAGACTGCCTAAGTTCAAATCCTGACTCTGATGAGTTTTATCTTGGGCAGGTCTCTTAGCCTTGTCTGTTAACAGGAATAGTTATAATTACTGTGAAAGCTTATCATGAAGATTACATTTGTTAATACCTGCGAAATTCTTAGAACCATAACTGGCGCATATGTACACATTTGCTTTTCTCATATTAACAAAACACATTTTATAATGATTACTCAGTGGGTGTCTGCTGACTGATTGTCTAGCTAGGGATCCACTGGATTCATTTGACCATCCGGTTAATGTGAATAGGATTATTAGCAGTGGAAGAGATTTAAATTACCCTGAGTTACCAGCAGGGTATCCATAGGCATCTGCAGCAACTTCAGCCCTTGCCTCCTCAGAAGAAAGAATTCAACCGAGGGGCATAAAGCCGAAAAAGAGACCGAGGCAAATTCCAGGGCAGGAGTGGAAGTTTACTTAAAAGGCTTTAGAACGAGAAGAAAGGAAAGTTCACTTGGAAGGGACCCAAGAGGGCACCTGAAGGTTAAAGTGAGAGCTGCCCAAGTGTCCATTTATCAGTGATCCTAAGACTTTTACAGGCTTGCCTCTTTCGCGTGATTCTTCCCTTAGGGTGGGCTCCCCACATGCGCAGCGTGCTCCTCACCCTTTGGAACTGAGCACGGCAGTGTGTGCAGCGAGTTATACGCAGGCCCAGCTGAGGCTTTCTTCCCGTTTCCAGTGGCCTGTACCCGGAAGATCATACTTCGCCATTTTTGTCTCTTAATGTGGATGTCGAGGATGTTGCCTCTGCCTGGGGCCTACTTTCAATTAATTTTTTGATGTTAACAGGCGTGGACCATCAGGAAACGGCCTCTTTCTGGCGCCACAGCCAGTTTATCACTTTTGGAGAGCCAACGCAATAAATTGCAGAAACTATCACCGAACATTTCTAGTGGGTAGTAGGGGGAGAGCCCTCTCTTGCTCCACTCATGCCTATCTATCTACTTATAACAGGATGAATAAAATATCACAATTAATTTGATACTTAGGAACATTTTAAGTCACCATTTTATTTTCAAACGATCGTGATCAATCACAACTTGAATATTAATTTAATCTAGTATAGCTGGTAATCTGAAGTGTTTTCTCAATGTTTTACCCTCTCAATTTTTCTTCTTTTGCACCTGGTAATATCCAAACTAACGTACTTTTTAAAAAATAGCTGCGTTTTGTAGTTCTGTAAAGGCATGGATTACAAAATAGATTTATCTGAAGTATATTGATAATAAATTTTGCTCCCATCAGAGAAAAATAGTTATTTGAAGCTCTTTGTTTTGTTTATCAGATAATGCCATAAAATTCTGTGTATTTATTTCTGAACATATTTAATGATAAACTGAAAAGTAAATACGCATTGTGAATTTTGTTAATGAAAAGATCTGTAATCCTGTGTGACTGCAACTGCATTGATGTAGTGGTACAGAGGAGACCTTAGAATGGTGTGTTTTATTTATTTACTCATTCACTCATTTTCTTATCTTACAAATATTGATTGAGTATTGCTAGAGGACAGGTGACTCTGGAAGTAAAATAGTTAACTAGATAGATACATTGTCTGTTTTTAGGGAACATCTATTTGTGGAAGAAGACAGATAATAAGCAAATCCATAAATATGATAATTTTAAATGATGAGCAGTCCTAGGAAGAATATATAACAGTGCAATGTGATAAAGGGTGACTGGAAGTGCTCATGCAAGGCTTCCTTGAGCATCTCCTATTTCAGCTTAGGTGTAAGTGATAAGAATTCAGACCTATGAGGCTCTGTGGGAAGAATAGTTCAGAGAGGGAAAGAGCAAGTGCCAAGGACTCAAAGCAGAGTTGAACTTGACACATTTAAGACCTGGCAGCTGAAGCATAGTATTGTGGGGAGAGTAGTAAGGAATGAGATAGGAGCTGCATCATGTAGGATCGTATTATATGTAGTAACAAATGTGTATTTTAGGCTATCTGTAATGATAATTTATTGAAGAGTTTTAAGCAGAAGAACAATATTACTCGATTCACATTTACAAAAAAAAAACTATGTTGGCTTTTAGAATAACTGAATTTTATGTCTGTATTATGAGTCTCTCACAATTGCAAAATGGTTAAAAATATATATGCCTATATTGACAGACTTTTCTGACCCCATATGGTTTTATTAAACCTGAAAATTCTATTTCTCTTAAATGGGAGGGATATATGCCCCAAATTCATTTCCTCTCTCCTTTCTAGGATTTCCAAACTTGGCCTGGTTAACTTTTGTACTAGGTAGAATTCATCACTTTTTTTTTTTTTTTGATATTGTTCAATAAGGAAATGTTTTATGTAGGAAGTAATGCTTTCAGAAATATATAATAATATAAAGTAATGTATTCGTAAAGAATATTAGAAATTTTTAAAGCATTGTCTTTAAGTACCTGTGATATCAAGACATCAAGTCAGAATCAGTGGAAGGAAAACAGATCAAATTATTACTGCTACACCTATAAAATTTGCAGTGTGTTAGAAATAGTCTGTTTTTTGAATAAGTTATCACGTATTGGAAGTGTGCAAGTAGAACCTACACAAATTGCATTGACATGGAGAGTGGTAAGACATTACTTTTTTCTTGCAGCTGATGGGGAGGCAAGAAGTGGCAGGCCATAAGAAGCTATGTGAAGAAACATCAAAAGTAAAATATGACACAAATTATGAAAGAGCACAAACATTTTAGCTAGTTTGGCTAGAATATCTAATAAATATATGTCAACATATCATGAAAACAACATATTTGGAATTAATGTAAGTTTTGGTTGTTTTAAATCAATTGTCACTAATTAGAAAATTTATTTTATCTCAAACTTTCTTATTAAACTTAGCAACTGGCCATGAAAAATCCCAGGCATAAAGATATATAATTTTTTAATTTTATAACTTGTTATAGAGTAAGTATACTCCTTTCCAAGTAATTCTTTAGGCAGCAGTCAAGCCGGAGTGAGTATTTCAAAAGGCACATCTTATCAGCAAAGTCTTAAACTTCAAATATTTTTATCTCTTCTCCTTATACTTAACACAAGGAGGATCTGGCTCTAGTTGATATAGTCCAATCTACTTTGGTAGCCACATCTTGAATCATTCTTCCTTAACTTTCTGTAAGTCAGACAAAATGGGTTTAAATTATGTTTTTCTTGAATGCTGTTACTGGGATACATTTTCTCTTCTCTTTTTCTTTTTAACTCCTATGGGGCTTATAATCCCAGTGACTCAGCATTCAGAGATGAGAGGATCACTGAAGGCCAGGAGTTCAAAACCAGCCTGGGCAACATAGTGAGACCCTGTCTCTACAAAAAAAAAAAAAAAAAAAAAAAGCCAGGCGTGGTGGCTCACAACTGTAATCCCAGCACTTTGGGAGGACGAGACTTGAACTGGAGAGGCAGAGGTTGCAGTGAGCCAAGATCACACCACTGCACTCCAGCATGGGCGGCAGAGTGAGACTCTGTCTTAAAAAAAAAATAAAAAAAAGTTAGCCAGGTACGGTTGTGCATGCTTGTAGTCCCAGCTACTGGGGGCAGTAAAGTGGGTGGATAGCTTGAGCCCAGGAACTTCAGCCTGCAGTCAGCAGTGATCATGCCAGTACACTTCGGACTGGACAACAGAGTGAGACCCTGTCTCAAAACGAATGAAACAAAAACATCCAGTTTAATAAGCTTCATAGCATCAAGACACGTTCATACATACCACTTATCATAGTTTCTATTTTTCAATTATTTTTATGGAATTAATATCTACATATTCCACTAAATTGAGGATCTATGAAGGTAATAGCCATCCTCTTATTTGCTCTATGTGGTATTCCAGCATCTTAGTTGTGCCTAGTGTGTACTGAATGAATGAATGAATCATTGAGTATAAAAATTAATGATGACAATGAAAAGAATGGATGTGAAGCATATTTATGATAGTGTCTTCTCTGATTTACCAATTCTCTACAATTGTCTGATAATACTAATGGTTTTCTATAGCTTCTCTCCAATAAATAATGTAGACACAAGTAAGAATTTGGAACTGCTGTCAGAAATTACATTATTATAATTATCATCAATATCATTTTCTTTATCACTATCGTCATTCTGATCATTATTGTCAGAATTACAAACATACCTCTATTCCATAATTTTGCTGAATGGAACTTATAAAATACGTACACTTACAGAGTCAAGCATATTTTTCATGTACAAAGAGGATTAATGAAGAGATGATGGGGAAGAAAGCATAAATCTATAGAATTTATTCATGTTTTGAAGCATAATGTGAAAATTTAGCTTTGAAAGAAAGCAATAAAATTTCCATTTTGTAATTTATACCTAGTTCAAAACCCTCTGGGCCAGGACTAGGAACAGATGCTGTCAATGCAAATTGTGTCACTTTCAAATTTAACATATTATCATCACAGAATGCTATTTTTTTCAATCTGAACTTGTATCCTAGGTGTATGAAATATTATCTGTTCATATAACTTTTTCCCAAATTGAATATAAATATACACCAGACCTACAATGAATGATTATAGACCTAATTTTCCTTCGCCAAAAAAAAAAAAAAAAATTAGTATTTCTGTTTTGCAAAAAGCAGGAACTGTTCAAAATTTTACCTAAAATAGGCAAACTTGTGATTTATAATGTATATGTGTTTGTGTATAATATTAAATTACAGTAGATTAAGCAGAGTGGTGTGCATGCATTTTACTCAGCATTTGACTGATGATATTCAAAATATTTCTTAGATGAATGAATGAATGCACTCTGAGAGCATTAGTCTACTTCAGCAGTTTTTGTTGGCAATTAAGAGATTGTTCTCCCTAAAGACATTTATACTTAATGTATATTTAAAAAATAGCATGACACATTTTTTCAAATGAAAAGTGTTCTACGTATGTATACAATTACTATTTTTATTGGCTTCCTAAATATGATTCTGTCCAGTATTTAATTGCTTCAGTCTTGTATTCAAAATATGAATGAAACTTTCTAATTTGACATCCAGCTTTTCAAAATAACTAATAGGTAACTTGAAGTAAATCAACACCTCTCTAAGCTTTGAATCATTTTCTACCAATATTAATTTTCTTAAAATTATATATTTTAAAAAAATTAATGGACAGGTAAACATGGAGCTAAAATGTTCCCTTTGGATTTGCAGACAATTATTTTGACTTGCACCATGAGAAAATAGAACACCTTCACACATGAAAATGATTAAGTTTGAAACAATTGAAATTTATGAAGTGTACATTAAAAATAAATGCTCTTGTTCCTCAGAGAACAAAACATTTTGTCAGTTTCTGGAGTTTCTCTTTCTAAATTAAGGTTGCTACCATTTAACTGTCTCATTTATTCACTTACATATGGGATTCTCTGAGAAATCTAAGACTCACTGATGTCTTAACAAATACAGGTGGGTACATAATGGATGAGTGCACATGTTAGATCCTAATATAATTTCACTTGGAACTTACGTTAGATTCAGTTAGTTTTGGATACCAAAAAATAAATCTTTTAATTCATGTCTCTTCATTTCCCCCATATATTTGCCCCTTGTATATATGACTGACATAGAAGATGAAGGTGAAAATTTACGATTTCAAGATATTCTTAGAAGATATCTGGTCTACTTTTTTGAGGTATAACATTTTTCTGAGGTTTGTAAAATACTGATAATTTATAAAACTATGTTAACTTGTTAAGTGAAAATTAAAGCCAGACTTTGACTTTCACTAGAAATAGCAGTCTTTCATTATGTACAATAGTCTAGATTCATTATGTACAATATTCACTAGAAATAGCAGTCTTTCATTATGTACAATAGTCTTTATAAACATTAGAGGTGAGATTTAAATCTAATTTCTCAAATTATTTCCATTTATCATGCTGCTGCTATGCATGAAATGTGAATGAATGCAGTTGGTTATCAAGGCTGAAAATCTTCCTAACATGAAGCCAGTATCAGAATGAATTTACCATTGATAATTTGTTTTGGTCACTCATAAATTAAAGTTCCTTCCATAATTTTGGAAATTCCCAGGCATGTGAAACAGAGTCCCACTCTCAAGCTAGAAGTTATAAAGCTGAATATTTTTCTTACAAGCTCCCCTTGCACTTAAAATATATAAACATGACTTTGATTCAGCCAATCAGATGCACCCAGTCCAGATTTGGACTTGTAAGATACATACAAGCAGAAAAAATGTGCATAACATTCTGGCAATAATGAGAGGGTCAGTAGTAATTACATTTATTTTTTCAGAGGCAGTGACGTAAGCGCATATTGAAAAGTGTCTCCTGACATTGATAGAAAATGTAGAAAAGCAAGCAAACAAAACAAACAAAACAACTATGACAAAAATCAATACCAGGAGAAACAAAATATTGTATAAAAATGAAATTGGCCAGGCGCGGTGGCTCACACCTGTAATCCCAGCACTTTTGGAGGCCGAGATGGGCAGATCACAAGGTCAGGAGATTGAGACCATCCTGACTAACACGGTGAAACCCCATCTCTACTAAAAATACAAAAAAATTAGCCAGGCGTGGTGGTGGGCACCTGTAGTCCCAGCTACTCGGGAGGCTGAGGCAGGAGAATGGCAGTGAACCCGGAGGCGGAGCTTGCGGTGAGCCGAGATCGTGCCACTGCACTCCAGCCTGGATGACAGAGCGAGACTCCACCTCAAAAAAAAAAAAAAATGAAATCGTGTTTATTGTTCATTATATAGTATGGTTGTGAATAATAACTAGTCCTAAAAAATACATTCACCAAAAATAAGGATTTAAATAACAATTATGATGTCATCCTATTACAAGGATGAGGAAAGGAAGTGTTTATGAAAGGGAAGAATGGGCCAGGCAGGGTGGCTCATGCCTGTAATCTCAGCACTTTGGGAGGCCAAGGTGAGCGGATTACCTGAGGTGGGGAGTTCGAGACCGGCCTGACCAACACGGAGAAACCCTGTCTCTACTAAAAATACAAAATTAGCAGGGCATAGTGGCATATGCCTGTAATCCCAGCTACTCAGAAGTCTGAGGCAGGAGAACTACTTGAACCGGGAGACAGAGGTTGCAGTGAGCCGAGATTGAGCCATTGCACTCCAGCCTGGGCAACAAAGGGGATAATGTAAGAAAGATAGAGCTATATTTTATCTTCCAAATTTAGAAGTTGCTATATGGACTAGTCAGAGTTCTCCAGATAAACAGAATGATAGATATGTTTTAAGATTGGATTTACTGATTTTGGAGGCTTGGCAAATCCAAAATCTGCAGGTTAGGCCATCAGGCTGGAGACCTAGGGAAGAACTGCAATTCGAGTCCAAAGGCAATTCTTCTTGCTTGGTTGACTCAGTCTTTTTCTACTAAGGCCTTCAACTGACTGAATGAAGCCCTCCCATAACAGGAAAGGTAATACACTTTATTGAAAGCCTACTGATTTAAATGCTAATCTCACCTAACACATACCTTCACAGAAACATTTAGAATAATGTTTAACCAAATAGTTTGATACCTTGTTCTAGCCAAGTTGATATATAAAATTAGCCGTCATGACATATCGTATCTAAATGTCAAAAATTAAAGAAATAGTGTGGGGAAATGGTGTTGGGGACAAGAAATAGCGGTATATAGGGTTGTGCTGCTTCCATTATAAGTCTGATATTTTTTACTGTTTAATGATTTAAATTATGTACAAAGGCTACTTGTATAAAAAAATTGTAAGGTGATATTTTAGTAAAATAGAAAAACTCATATGATCATTCTGAATATTTCAGATGTATATTTTTGTCTTGTCTTTCATTTCCTCCTAGGGCAATTAAGTAACAATGAGAGAGAACTTATCAAATAATCCATCTATTTAGGAAAATTGGAAACTAGTAAAAATGTGGCATCCACACATTTACAGACAGTCTTGGCTAATGAAAGCATCGATAAATAGTTCTAGGATTGTAAAAATGAATATATGCTTCTAAGTTTCCATTTTAATTAACAAATAATGCAGAAATATAAGTGGTATAATGTGATGTTTTAATGTATGCTTATATTGTGGAAAGATCAAATCAAGCTGATGAACATATCTATCACCTACCTACTTATCCCTTTTTTTATGGTAAGAACATTTAAAATCTACTCTTTTAGCAATTTAGAAAGTACAATACATTATAATTAACTGTAGTTCTTGTGCTGTGCACCATATCTCTGAAATTTACACATCTTGTCTAACTGAAACTTCATACTCTTTGGACATTTTCCCATTCAATAATAATTTTTGATTCCCCACCAAAGCTACATTCCAAATCTCTCCCGATTATTATAACCACATTTTTTTTGCTTCAATTAGAGATGATGAAGGTTTGACTTTGTCCCCTGGACATGTCTAATTTTAAGAGTTATGGGATTTGCCAAAGTCATGATAAATATAGTCTTTGAATGTATCACGTAGGATGAAATTTATTTATTTTGCCTAATAGTCTAATATTTTTATAGCACCATTCAAAGACATTTATGTAAAAGTTAAAATACGGATTCATTAGACAGCTAGATAATAGATAAATAGAACATAGATAGATAGAATTTTATTCTAGAGCCTTAACTACCTTCTCTAAAATCCTCTCTACTACATAATTTCTATATAGCTCCAAAATGATTTATTAAAAATCCATGAGTTTCTCTTAGTCCTGCCATTTGCCTGAAATTGCCCCTAATTTACCTTACTTTACGTCATCTTCCTCAAACAGTGAATAAAGATTCCTTCAAGTCTCATTTCTTCCTCTTTTCTCAATATTCTTTAAAATGGAAGTCACTACTTCCTTTGATGAATGAGTTTATTTCAGGAAATGAATATATTTTCCATTATTAAGTTTAGCTCTGTGTTTTGAAAATAAATGTTCCTAGCTTTATGTGTTATTTATTGCACCATTTTGTACATTGCACGTGAATTTTAAAATTTACTCTATACAAAGTAACTACTTCATAACAGAATGTTGATTGTTAATCAGGGAGTAGTTTTTAATCATCTATTTTGAGACATGTGTATTTAAGTCACATATAGTCATTTTTGTACATGTTTTTCAGTTACTTTTTAATATCAGTTTGGGATTTTTTTAAGTTAATGTATAATATATAATAATAATTTTTTCATTTGAGGTAAAAAATGCCCCAGGTTAGCAATTTTGCACAGAATTATTGACTTAATGTAATAAATTTACGTATAATTTAAATGTCCTTTGTACAAGTCAGCAACAGCTTCTTTTACAATGTGATATTCAATCGGATGTCCATAAAAGTCTGTGGTATCTGGAAGTAAAGTTAATGTAAAACATGCAAAATCTTTATAGAGAAAATCATGTTAAACATTTTAATGATAAAAATGAAAAACTGAACAAGTTAGGTCCATGTTCATAAATGGGAAAATTAATGCAATAAAATGTATTTTCCCAAATATACCTTTAAACTCAGTGTATCCCAATCCGTCTTCAAAATAATTTTTTTTCTGAAACATGACAATGTCACTCTAAAACATCATGGAAACATAAAAGGTCTAGGAAATAAAAATAGCTTTGAAATAAGATTGCTGTACTTATTTAGTAAAATCATATTGATTTTATTTTAAATCTATAATAATCAAGCCAACATAATATTGGTGTGAAAATAGAAAAATAGACCATATGGATGGAAAGTTCAGGAACAAACCCACCATACTGAAATTAGATATACAACAGAGTAGTAGTATTACAAATTCACAGGTACAGTTGAACTATTGAACAAATGGCACTCTAAGAAACAGGCTTATATATTATATATTTATATATGTGTGTATTTACTGTTTACTATATGTATACACTGTGTGTGTGTGTGTATACATATATATGGCACAATCCACATATAAAAGAATAATCTAGGGAATTACATGCCTAAATAAAAGGTAAATATACTTTAAAATGTATAGATACATATATATCTTTTTTTAAAGAACATGTAGTGGAGATGTATATACAAAAGCAAGAACTATTAAAAATACTATTACATTAAAGTTAGAAATCATCTTTCTAATGTAAACATTTCATAAATATACATATACATAAGTCTTATAAATATATAATAAAAAGATAAACAACTCACCTAAAATAGACAAAGAATATGATTATGTATTCACAAACAAAGTAAACCAAGTAGAGAATAAAAATTTTTTTTAAATGTTTGACCACACTAATAATCGCAGGGAGAAAAATTAAGAGTATATGCAATATTACTTCGCATCTCTTATTTCAGAACAAATTAAAAGTCTGGAAACATAAAATGTTGACAAGGAAGTAAATTGATAAATCCTCACATTTTAGATATCCTTGCCAGATACTGCTATGAATGCTGTTCATGTATCATTTTATTTAATTCTTTCAAAAAATTATGATTTCGTACTATTTTTTTACACATTCTAGAAATAAGGTAAATGAAGCAATAATAACCTCCAGGTCAAACAGCTGATTAAGTATTAGAAGCTTAATAAAGTCTAGGCCATCTCACTTCAGCACCCATCTGCTCAACCACTGTGCTGTTCTGGCTGTTTTACAGAAATCACACCAAAAAAACTCCATTCACATTTAATTGGCCATTCATAAATAAAGAACAGACTAAGAAATGTCATCTCTGAATGATCACACTTCCACAAGGATTAAAAGTTAGAGTATTATACTGACAGATGGAGGATGGTTATTAGATAGCAAATGTGTATATCCTATGTCTCTTCCACTTCAAGGTATAGAACCTTGGGGAAACTTCCGCAGCATAGAAGACAGGAAAACCTGTGCATCATATTGTTTGCACTAGGAAGTAATTTGGGACTAGTCAGCATGCATCAGTAGGATGTACATATTATTATTGTTGTATAGTCATGGTTAAAAAAATGAGTGAAGCAGACATACATCTATCATCAGGGAAATCATAATAATATTGAGAAACAAAATAAAAATTCAGAGTAATGCATTCAATTTGTTATAACTTATTTAAAGTTTATGAACATACCAAACACGGCAGGTGCATATGCCTTAAAATTGGAAAGGTCTGCATAACAATTATACATATCAATGACAGTGTGCAAGAAATGATGGGAAAATGAACATTCTAAGCAAGAATTTAACAATATTTTTCATGTTTTATTTATTTAAAATGGTGGCAGCACATGTCAAAGTATTAGATTGTGTTAGATTTGAGTAGGTTGTTCATAAAGTGTTTACGTTAATCACTTTAATATTCTATATTTTAGAAATATTGATTAGAAAGTATAATCTAGTCCACCAAAAAATGAAAATAATAATAAATAACATGCAGAGTGAACATTTTGATTCAGTTTAGTTGCTCACAACTGAGCTTCGATTTACATTTGCGAAGTTCCTTTTCACATGAATCCTACTGAAGGGAAAGACCATCGCTCTTTAGGTCCACTGAAAACTGTACTCTCTTCTTTCCAGTTTCCCTACAACTAGGGCAAAGTTATGAGGCCTATGATAGACTTTGACTTTGGGCATGATGACTCAAGAGAAAGAAAGGGTGAGATCCTGTCTTTTCCTTATTGTGAGGATAGTAACCACGACTGCCAAGTCGCATCCTAAAGCAGAAGTAGAGACAGAACCAAGCTCCAGCCTGCTGGCAGGAGCAGCTGTTTCCTCTCTAGGCTAGTTGTCAACAGTAGTTTGGGGACTTGTTGCTGAAAACTTTGCCTTGAGCCTAATTGTCAAACCATCTTACACTTTTCAAAACAACCCAGTATCTGTTTAATCTTTTTTTCTGTTTGTATATCAGAGTCAACTTTTGTTGGGAAGAAAGGAAGTGGAAATATGGTTGCTGCCTAAGAAGTAATAATAGGAGATACAAGAAACAGCTTGAAATGGAATAGGTATGTAAAACACTAGTGGAGCAGAAACACAGTCGAAAATAACATGCAAAAACAAACATAGTAAGCAACTATAGAGCATGCATTTTGGGACTCATATGTGTACTTTTACAGGTGTAGTGCAGTATATAATGAAGCAAAGCCAGGATTTTGAAACCTATGAGGGGACTTTAAAAAGTTCGTGGAAAAATGGAACTGAAAGATAAAAATAAAAAAGTACAAACTATTTCTCAACATAAGGTCCTTCAAGATCAATACACTTTTGCAAATGACACCAGCCATTTAGTTAACCGATGAAGAGCTAAAAGTCCTGGGAATTCAACCGTGTCCATGCAGTCTTCTTTACATTATTAACTGAAAAGAAAAGTGGGTGCCCTTTACAGATTTTTTTAAGATAAGGGAACAAAAAGAAGTCAGCAGGAGCCAATTCAGGATGGTAAGGTGTATGCTTACCACTTTATCATTAAAACTCTCATAAAATTGCTGTGGTTTGATGACAGGAATGAGCAGAATCATTATCCTCAAGGAGAAGGACTCTCTGATGAAGCTTTTCCAGGCATCATTTTCTTAAAACGAGTTACCCGTTTGTAAACTACTGACTTCTTTGGGTTGGGGAAGGGGGGCATTGTCCCCATAAATCTTTCTCTCCTTTTATTCACACATGAAATCACTATTTTATTAATCCTAATTAGGTATTTTTAATTTTGGGTATCTATCACATCAAGCATTTATCATTTGTTTTTGAATAGAACATTTCAAAGCATCAATAGTGTCACTATTCTTTCACCCAAGCTTCACCATAAATTTGATGTTTGTTCCTGCTTCAATTTTAGTAGAATGTATGTTTCTCTGATGGGGCTGTTTTCAGACTGATGTCTTAACCTTCTTAGGTTAAGAAGATTTTTTTAGATTTTAACTAGATTTTTTTCAGACATGATACAACTTAGTATGAGTTTGTTTTGGTTCAAAAGATTTTTTGAAATCCATGCAGTTTTTTTCAAAATTTTTTCATGACCTTTTTCACGAACTTTTTGAACACCCCTTGTATAGTCTTCAAATCTTTCTAAAGTCAAGAGGAGACACACACACTTTACACATATAGCCAATACAGTATTGTAAACACTATAGCTCTTATTCATGAATGGCATAATTACAAATTAAAATCTGTATGGGATTTACACAAATGTTTTCAAGTGCACTATTTATTCCCTCCACATTCAAGAGAATATTCCAGTGCATAGTGGAGTGTGTGTGTGTGCGCGCACATTTTCTCTATTGCCTCACAATGCATCGGGTTATTGTCACTATTTGACGAAGACCCTGTTTAGTTCTAGATTGATTTTAAACAGCTAAAAATATGTGCAAAAAGAATTGAAATTTCTTGCTTCGTGTCCACATACATTCTGTAAATTTTTCACTTGATTAAGGCAACCCTCTTTATAACAGTTTCTATTAGTCTTAGAGTAATTGAAAGCATTTTGTGTTTGTCATATCTTTTTATGTGTTTGTAATTTCTTTTATTTCCAGTTATTATTAGGTGAGAAAATAAATGATTAAAAAAAACTATGAAAAATCTTCTACTTGCATGATTTTGGGTGAGATACTAAATCTATCTGAATTTCAGATTTATGAACTCTAAAGGGTTCATGACAGTAACTAAAATGTTTCTCCCAATATCAACATTCTGGTTCTAAGTTTACAGATTGATTTTTTTTGGGGGGGGCAAGATGGTACCAAAAGAAACATTTTCTATCACTTTAAACCTTATGAAATTTCCCATTTCTGAGATTTAAGAGAATCATTCAAGAAGAACTAAAAAGTAATACAATTAGGGACATACTATAATTTATTATGGAATAACTTGACAACCCAGAATTGACATTTTGTAACTGTTGCTCTCTCCCAATATTATTTTTTCTCATAAATATGCTTAGGAAATATTTTGTGAATATAATTTAAAAAGACATATGGAGAGAATTACTCATTTGTGTGCTATTCTATATGTGGATGTTTTGTTGGCAACTCAGGCTTAATTTAATTCTACTAGGTGTCTACTTTACAGAACTGTAAAATAACATCTTTACCAGGAAGTTTCAATCAACAGCTCTATTTAGCCTTTTGTAATATAAAAACACTACATTCAATACTGACAGAAACTGTACAATCATATTATAGTCTACTTTCCCATCTGTTGCTGGATATAAAATGAGTTTAAGTTTCTGTTATATGAGAAGAGTAAGCTAAGTTTTATTAAGCACCTGCAATTTTCCAGGGTATTTCCAGGGACTATTATTTTATTTTTCCTCTTTGACATATCTATGTGGTGCATATTATGACTGTTTTAAAGATGAGAAAACTGAGGTTCTGAGTGAAGCATCAAGTGGAGTTTGAAACAGATTTGCAAGATGACTTATACACTGTTATTTAATCTTAATAACAATCCTTTTTAGTTAGAGATCACCCTTTCCCTGTTAGATATTGATACACTGATATTTATAGAGGTTAAGTAATTTGCTTTACCAAACTTGCAAATGGCAGGACAGTGGAAAGCTAATTCTGTTCATAGCTGAAGACTTGCCCATTTTTAGTGTACTATGACTTAGAATTATTAACCTTATTTCCTTCCTTCATGCATATCTATTTTTTATAAGACTGGTGAATAGGAGAGGTGAGCTTGCTCCATTACAGACATGTGTGTTCATATGTATGTGTACATGTATTAAAGTGTTAAAATAATTGGAGGAATTTCACTGTATGAGATATAAGTCTCCTGCAATCAAAGACCATAAACTATATACAGGGAAAGTATTCAAGCACTCATACAAAATAGAGAGTGTGACAGTGTCACAAATGAGAAACTTAGAAAACATATGATTTACCATAATTCTGCACAAACTATATGACTATCAGAATCTATAGACTGTCAGAACCTAAGTATTTAGATTGATTCATTCTAGATACACATCTAAGGTAGCTAGAGACTAGTCAATCTTCTTCACTGAATCAGAGAGTATTTAAACTCATATTAGAAGTCACAGAATTAATTATGTGAGTCTGGGATCAGTGAGAGATTAAAATTGAAAAGAAAGAAAACTGTCAGAATCTGTGTCTTGAAAAATCCAGGAGAGACAGGTAAAGAACAGAAACCAATATCACACCCTCACACCCTAGGAGATTCAGAATCAAGCATGCCAAATTCATGCTTCACAGTGAGAAGGGTGGTAGATCAGAAGTTAAGATCAAATTGTTAGTTTTCCTAATTACTAGAGACGTTGAGTTATATAAGAAAGCTAGTAGTCATTCAAGATTTTTTTTTTTAATTTAGAGGTGTCATCTTTAAGGAGAAATTTTCAGAATTTTATTGAAATTAGTTTGTTTTTTAAATTATATGTATATTTATTTATTTATTTACTAGTTTTCATTCAGTAATTTCAGAATTCCAGAGGAGGAAATCATGGCAGTGGGCATATGATCATCTCAGAGAAAAAGAAACATATTAATGCTCTCTTCTTTCTTCTGGAGCTATATAATAGGAAGCAAGGATTTTCCAGGAAATGGAGGTGGCATATGTGTAGATAGGTTCCTTTCCTGGTACCTCACAGATAGAGCTAAGTAGAGTTTAAAACCCATTTGCATAGCTTGAGTAATCCAGTCTAAAGTGTGTGTGGGTGTACTCTTGTAAGAATTATTATAAAACCATTCAAATTAAATCCTTTAAGAAAACATATTATTTTCAATTATTTTTTAGCCCCCTCCTTATTATCTGTCTCTGTCTCTATATCTATCAGTCTCTCTATATATAAGTATATAGAGATTGAAAGTTGAATGACTCAGTTTTCCTATAGAGCAATATAAATACAGTCACACATTTCTTAACAATTGAGATATATTCTGAGAAATGCATCATTAGGCAATTTTATGTTTATGCAAATGTCATTGGTTGTGCATACAAACTTAGATGGTAGAGCTTACTAAAAATGCAGGCTATACGGTATAGCCTATTACTCTTAGGCTACAAATGTGTGCAGCATATTACTGCACTTAATACTTATGCAATTATAACACAATTGTATTAGTGTATCTAAATATTTCTAAATAAGAAAAGGCACAGTAAAAATATGGTATTATAATCCTATGTGACCACTGATGTATATGCAGCCCATGATTGACCAAAACATTGTTATGCATGGCATGTCTATATTTGAGTAAGCAATTTCTAGCGTGGACTATAAAACATTGTCTTCAATAGAATTACAGAAAGCCCAAGAACTTAGTGAGTCAGTATCAGGAAATCAATAATTCATTGATGAAATAAAAGTGAAACATTAAAATTCCAGAAAAATTGAATGCTGGATGAAAATTAGGTTCTATTTTCAAAATTTTTTACTTAAAGAGGCTACACATGAATATTATTATATTGTAATTGAATCAATGTATAGAGTTTAAACATTTTTGGACTAAGCTCTCTTCTGTAACAATGAATACACAAATGTTGTGGTTGGCTATAATCATTGAAATTTAAATGTCTTCATTTAAATGCATTTCTGTTGTCAAAAAAATCTTGGAAAGAACTCTGTTGTCTAAGCAATCATTCACAAAGTTTTGTGTGAACATTTTAGTTGAGATATTCTGAAGTATTCAGAAATATACATGATATAAGCCAAGTCTGTTAAAACTGAAATAAATAAATGTGTGTATGTGTATATATGAAAATAACACACATATGTACATTTAAGTATACACGCACATATATTCTCATATATATAATTTCAGAAATTGCATAGATTTCAAAGTGAAAGTCTATATTATACAATGACATATTTTACAAAGTGAGGTTATTTTGAAAATAAATGATGCTGGGAAATGTAAGAGAATTTTAAAAGTGGGCAAAGAGCACAAATAGACATTTTTTGAAAGATATACAAATGGAAAAGCATATGATCTGTATCTACCCAAAAGGAAGATACATTATGTGAAAAGATATCTGCACTCATATGTTTATCACAGCATTATTCACAATAGCAAAGATATGTGATCACTCTAAATGTACATCAATGAATGAGTAAAAAAATGTAATGCATATATATATCACATTTCT
>NW_012101343.1:3427704-3429762 GCF_000951045.1 Mandrillus leucophaeus
AAAAAAAAGAATAAAATGATGTGATTTGTAGCAACATGGATGGAACTGGATACCGTTATCTTAAACAAAAACACTCAGAAATAAAGTTCAATACCTCATGCTCTCACTTGTAAGTAGAAGCTACATAATGTGTGCCCATAGACAGAGAGTGTGGAGTAATAGATACTGGAGACTGAGAAAGAGGCTGGGGGAGAGGGAGGTGAGTTATGACAGATGACTTAATGGGTACATTATTTGGGTGATGGTTACACTAAAAGACCAGGCTTCATCACTACACAATATATCCATAACAAAACTGTACTTGTAGTCCTTAAGTTTATATTTTAAAAAACACAGGCAACCTTAAAAACTATCTTTTTTGGAATTTATGAAACGTAGTACCTGTATTACTTTCTCTCAAGCGATACAACTTATACATCATGCTCATCGTGACTGTTGAATATCTGGCAGTGTTTCTAAGGACTCATTGCTCATTAACAACAACCACAGAAATAATTAATTTGTCATATTAATAAAAGGGAGAAAGTGAAAGAAGAGGTAGATTTGATAGGTGCTATTTGAAAATTTAGGTCCATTTTGTATTTAAAATAATTGAGGTTCAGATAGTAAAATAAATGTTGGCCTAACTGCCAATTAGCAACAGAAGCATTTTTAACACCAAGCTTGCCTGACATGAATTGCTACATTTTATTTTCCCATTTATTATATTATCTTCCACTTTTAAACCTAACATGACATAGACTTTTTTAAAGTTTTATTTCAAAATGGTAAATATTATTTCCAGAACAAAAGTAAAATAACCAATTCCAATAGAAACTAAGCAAATATTATCCGCGCGTCTATGATTTATATACATTTTCAAATATGAAGTTTCTATGTATACATTTATTTAATTTTACTAAATTGGAATCTTTCTATATGTACCCCTTTATAACATACTTCCTCCCTTTCGTGAGCATTTTTACATACCAATAATATTTTCACACAATTATTATTTTGATGGATTCACAAAATGATTAATTTATAGTCATATCTCACATTATCACATTTTGGACTTCTTATACAACAGTGGTCTCATAACATTACAATGACATGTTTGAGAAATATTTCTGTGATATTCTACAATTAGCAACTTTAAAAATCTCTTTCATTTGATGCTGATGCACTAAAATATTCATCTTGATCAAAAGTTCACTATATTGAAATATCTCTTGTGATATTTAGGGGAATAATTTAATCTAATATCACCCTAATCATTATACATGCTTTAGCAACATTTTGTAAATCAGACCACTAATAAGTTACATTCTTGTCTGTTTTGGAAATTGCTTCTCTTTGCTTTTGACCAAACTTGTCTAGAACGTGCTTTCATTTGTAATGCTAACTACTTCTAGTGTTTGTCTTTTTAGGTCTTTGCAAGGAAGGGGGAAAAAAAAAAAAGAAAGATATGTTTTTGATTTATAAATTCATTGAGTTTATTTTTCTTTTCTTTTTTCCCTACCCCTGCCTTTTCCTTCTCCTGTCCCTCTTCCCTTCCCCTTTATCCTCCTCCTCTTTCTTCCTCTCTCTCTCTTATTTTTTTTATTTATGGGAAAATATAGGTAGTAATTCATAGCATAGCCACTAGTGTCAGCCAGCCTGGTGTTGGATCTTACATTTTCTGTGTCTGCCTGTGTTTGCCTCAATATAATTACTATTTTTAAACCTATAAATCAGGATATTAATAGTATTTGCTTCAGAAAGGACCCAAGATTACATGTTCACTGAGTTTAAAAGAGCTCTGCCAGTATGTGCACAGCATGCATTACATTTTATTAATAATAAAGCAATTAACATTAGATTTATTTTGTTTTTGTTTTTATAACTTGGATTTCATCTCCCATTTCAGAAAGGTCCAAGACTGATTACTTAATGATTTGTGTACACAATGAAAATACACAAGAATATTTTGATAGCAAGGTTACTTAACATAAACAATATAAAAATAAGATAAATATAATAGTACATGAACATATAACCAGCCTTGACTACTGAGAATACTACTTAACAAATATTCTA
>NW_012101343.1:3434827-3435900 GCF_000951045.1 Mandrillus leucophaeus
CAGCCTAGGTGACAGAGAAAGATACCCTCTCAAAAAAAATTAGTTTATTGTCAGATATACTTTTGCATAACTGTATGCAAATTGTGTAGCTGTAAAAATAAGGCTATGATGTAATTTTGCCCTGAAACTGTTTGTTTGTTGCTGTTTTTGGTTTTATTTTTGCTTGGTATTGGTGATGTATGGAATAATGTGTTCACTGGTCTTAGAAGTATATACCTTTGCCAGATGGAGAAGAGTTGAGCAGTGTATTCTAGGAATAGGGAACAATATGTCTAAAACATGACATACTCAAGGAATTACAACAATGTTTTGTTTATAAAGAGGAGAGGAAAAAAAAGAATGATACAAGGAATATAAATGGGGTGGGCTCTGTATGTATGCATTTTTAGAATATATAATGTTTTTCTATAGAAAATAAAGAAGCCAAGATATGAATATATTATGTGGGGAGCATGCATGTCTGCAATTTATTAATATTTATTTTTTAATAAGCATTTATTTGAATGTGTATTGTGTGTGTACTATAATGATTTACATTGATTTACAAAGATGCCAGCCTCCATTTGACAGTAGATCCCAAGGAACCCAATCTAAGCTCCAGTCCCTCTTGTAGTTGGGGAACCACCTTTATTTTTCAGGGGCCTGCTGGGTCTCCTTCCCACAGCAGATCATTTCCACACAGCCACAATACCATTCTTGGGTTTTCTCCAAGTCCATCTCGGCCAAAAAGCCGGGTCAATCATGAAGTAAGTCTTCATGATACAGTAATCTTGGCTTAGAGCATTCTTTAGTGCTGAGATGGCTACAGTGGTTAGAGGATCAGAAAGTGAAACAGTTAGTCTACTTAGAATTCCTAGTAAACCTTCTGAAGAACAGGTACAAAAGAAAACCCCATACTGAAAGGTAAGATTAAGATGGCAGATAGGGCCAGCCGCAGTGACTCACGCCTGTAATCCCAGCATTTTGGGAGGCCGAGGCGGGTGGATCACGAGGTCAGGAGATCGAGACCATCCTGACAAACATGGGAAACCCCGTATCTACTAAAAATAGAAAAAATTAGCCAGGCACGGTGG
>NW_012101343.1:3442283-3443666 GCF_000951045.1 Mandrillus leucophaeus
TTGAATATATAAATATAAAAATTTAAACATAAAAGAGCTAGAAAATATAGAAAGAGAAATATTTTTTAGGACACATAGTGAGAACACACACATATTTTAGATCTCAGAATTTGAAATATTATTTAAAAACAACTGATAAAACAATGTTTCTGTTTTACCATTGCCTTTAGGCAACCGAATTGCTACATTTTATTTTCTCTTAAACCCAGGAAAACTCTCTGTGTTAGAGCAATTTGAATGAAAAGAAGAATAAACAGGTGTCCAACGATAAGATTTCCAAGATAGGAAGAAAGAGAGGGTTCAGAAAGAAGGTGAGTAAATGAAATGTTGGTATACTTTATGCTCAGGATAACAACTAGTTGGGTTTATTCTGTTTTTTGCATTTGCTTCTTATCTATCATTTTAATTTACAAAACTCTTGTGGTACCAAGTCTGCTTTCCAAGGCATACACACACTAGTGAAATGGAATGACCAGTTTATGTAACTTCCTTTCCATTCTATGACATAAGTACCAACCAAATGTTTTCCCAGGGTGTTGAAAAAGTGCAAACAATTTTCTAAAGATTTGCACTTTGCTTCATCCGAGGTGGTGAAAAATACAAAACCTATTTGCAGAAGGATTGAGAATATCTGAGTTTTTTGGATATTTTCTTTTCTGAGACTTGTTTTAAATTCAGGTCAGAAAAGCTAGTGTAATATTGGAATTGAAAAGAGCAACAGTGTTTTGACACTGTATATCTTGGCATAAACCTTGCATCATTCACAGTATGAGATGTCATGAAACTCAATTCAGCGTAACATAAAATCAAATGGGTTAAAGGAGTTCAAATAGCAGACATCCAGGTGTCTTCGCTGTCCAGCATCTAGTAATAGGAGGAGGTTGAGACAGAATAATATCATACCATTTATTATTCAGCATTTAATGTGTACCCGCTATGTGCCAAGGGATGTGTCAAGGACATAAAGATTAATAAAAAAAAAAACTCTTACTCTTGAAAGGGGAATGATCTGAAAACTAGCATTTATTGAAAACTCAAACATTGAAATCTACATTTTGCATGTATCTCTGTTTAATCTTTACATTAACTTTGTGAATATAGTATTATTATTTTAAAGATGTGGAAAGAAGATGCAAAAATGTTGATTAAATTATCTAGGGTATTTAACCAACCATTGGCTGATATATATTTCAAACAAGCCTGCCTTAATCACAAAATGTTTATGCTTTTAGTTATATATAACGTGTCTCACCAATCACTGAAGGGGACAATTCATCCATGTAAGAAATTAACTCAACCCAGGTGAGAGGGCTCATTCCTGTAATCTCAGCTACTCAGGAGCCTGAAGCAAGAGGATAATTTCAGGGAAGGAATTGAGACCAG
>NW_012101343.1:3445001-3448685 GCF_000951045.1 Mandrillus leucophaeus
GGCCAAAAAGCCGGGTCAATCATGAAGTAAGTCTTCATGATACAGTAATCTTGGCTTAGAGCATTCTTTAGTGCTGAGATGGCTACAGTGGTTAGAGGATCAGAAAGTGAAACAGTTAGTCTACTTAGAATTCCTAGTAAACCT
The DNA here is from genome assembly GCF_000951045.1 of Mandrillus leucophaeus. NCBI lineage: Eukaryota > Metazoa > Chordata > Mammalia > Primates > Cercopithecidae > Mandrillus > Mandrillus leucophaeus. Next base: position 3,445,146 of record NW_012101343.1, read on the forward strand.
TCTGAAGAACAGGTACAAAAGAAAACCCCATACTGAAAGGTAAGATTAAGATGGCAGATATGGCCGGCCGCGGTGACTCATGCCTGTAATCCCAGCATTTTGGGAGGCCGAGGCGGGTGGATCACGAGGTCAGGAGATCGAGACCATCCTGACAAACATGGGAAACCCCGTATCTACTAAAAATAGAAAAAATTAGCCAGGCACGGTGGCGGGCGCCTGTAGTCTCAGCTACTTGGGAGGCTGAGGCAGGAGAATGGCCTGAACCCGGGAGGCGGAGCTTTCAGTGAGCCGAGATCCTGCCACTGCACTCCAGCCTGGGTGACAGAGCCAGATTCCGTCAAAAAAAATAAAAATAAAAAAAGAGAAAAAGAAAAAAGAAAAAAAAGAAAGCAGATAGGAAGCAAGACTAGCTTGCAGCTCCCACTCAGACAGAGCAGGGTGGAGAGTAACACTGAACTTTAGCTCCCAAAACTACCACAGGAACATACCAGGAAAGCTGAAAGAATCCACAGACCCTTTGAAGGAACTGGGTCTCCGCTGCAGGCTCCCTGAAATGCTGAAATACTGTGACTCCGCTTGCTTTCTCAGCGGAGAGGCTGGTGGTGGTCTGGGGCAATTTCTCAGCCCTGGCCACCAGCTGCCTGGAAATAGACTCAGTGCTGTTCGGAGGTAACAGCCGGAATGAGATTGGCCTTAAAGACTGCCGGCTGTGTGGGAGTAGGGGGTGAGGCCTGTGAATGAGGGCTTTCCCCCACTTCCCTGGTGACGTTGACTCAGCCATAATCCTCCTGGGAACATAACTCCATTGGTCTAGAAACCATACCTCCATCCCCTACAGCAACTGCCGCCATCCCCACCCAAGGGAAGTGTGAGCTCAGACACTTCTATCCCTGCCCCCACCTGGTGGTCTTTCTCTACCCACCCTGGTTGCAAAGACAAAGAGCAGAATCTCTTGGAGGCTATATGGCCCTTCCCACCGCCTGAGGCCTCTGAATACTTAACCAGGCAATCATAGGAAAAGTGTGCATCCTTCCTATGGAACCACAGCTGATGCACTCTTGAAAGTGCCACTTCCTAGCTGGAGACCAACCAACACAAAACAAATGCACCAAACAAAAGTACAACCCAGGACCCTCATAGAGTCCACTTCACTCCCCTGCTACCTTCACTGGAGTAGATGCTGGTACCCATGGCTGAAATACATGAAGATGGATCACATCACAGGACGCTTTGCAGACACTCCCCAGTACCAGCCCAGAGCCTGGTAGCTCCTCTGGGTGGCTGGACCTAAACGAGCAAAAACAATCATTGCAGTTCAGCTTTCAGGAAGCCCCATCCCTAGGGGAAGGGGGAGGGCATCACATCAAGGGAGCACCCTGTAGGAGAAAAGAATCTGAGCCGCATCCATTGAGTCCCAGATCTTCTCTCTGACATAATCCACCCAAATGAGACGGAATCAGATAAAGAATTCTGGTAATGTGACAAAACAAGGTTCTTTAACATCTTCAAAAAAATCACACCAGCTCACTAGAAAATGGATCCAAACCAAGATGAACTCTTCAAATTGCCAGAGCAAGAACTCAGAAGGTCATTAAGCTAATCAAGAAGACACCAGAGAAAGGTGAAGTCCAACTTAAAGAAATCAAAAACATGATACAAGTCATGAGAGGAAAGGTCTTCAGTGAAATAGACAACATAAAAAACAATCACAACTTCTGGAAATCAAGAACACACTTATAGAAACGCAAAATGCAGGCTGAGTGCAGTGGCTCACGCCTGTAATCCCAGCATTTTGGGAGGCCAAGGCAGGCAGATCAGAAGGTCAGGAGTTCAAGACCAGCCTGCCCAGCATGGTGAAATCCCATCTCTACTAAAAATACAAAAATTAGCCAGGCATGGTGGTGGGCACCTGTAATCCCAGCTACTCAGGAGGCTGAGGCAGGAGAATTGCTTGAAACCGGAAGGTGGAGGTTGCAGTGAGCTGAGATCATGCCACTGCACTCCAGCCTGGGCAACAAGAGTGAAACTCCATCTAAAAAAAAAAAAAAAAAAAAATTCCAAAATGCTCTGGAAAGTAACAGAAATGGAATCAACCAAGCAGAAGAAAGAACTTCAGAGCTCAAAGACAAATCTTTTCAATTGATCCAATCCATAAAAGACAAAATAAAATAAATATATAAATAAATAAACAAAGCCTGCAAGAATTTTGGGACTATGTTAAACATCCAAACCTAGGAATAATTGGTGTTCCTGAGGAAGAAGATACATCGAAAAGTTTGGAAAACATATTTGAGAGAATAATTGAAGAAAACTTCCCTAGCCTTACTAGAGATCTAATCATCCAAATACAGGAGGCTTAAAGAATACCTGGGAAATTGTTGCAAAAAGGTTATCCCCTAGGCATATAGTCATGAAGTTATCTAAATTCAAGACAAAGGAAAGAATCCTGAGAGCCATGAGGCAAAAGCATCAGTTAATGTACAAAGGAAAACCTAAAACCAACCCAGAAAAAGCAGAAACCCTACAATCTGGAAGGGACTGGGGTCCTATTTTTAGCATCTTTAAACAAAACAATTATCAGTCAAGAATTTTGTATCCAGCTAAACTAAGATTCACAAATGAAAGAAAGATACATTTTTTTTAGACAAACAAATGCTAAGAGAAATGAACCACTACCAAGCTAGCACTACAAGAACTGCTAAAAGGAGCTCTAAATCTTGAAGCAAATCCTCAAAATACACCAAGATAGAACCTCCTTAAACCATAAGTCTCACAGGACCTATATAACAATAACACAATGAAACAAACAAAACAAAACAAGATATTCAGTCAACAAATAGCATGATAAATAGAATAGTATCTCACATCTCAATACTAATGTTGAATGTAAATGACCTAAATTCTCTACTTAAATAGAATGACAGATGAGATAAGAATTTACCAACCAGTTTCTGCTATCTTCAGGAGACTCACCTTACATATAAGAACTCATATAAACTTCAGGTAAACGGGTGGAAAAATATATTCCATGCAAATGGACACCAAAAGCAAGCAGGAGTAGCTATTCTTATATCAGACAAAACAAACTTTAAAGCAACAGCAGTTAAAAAGAACAGGGACATTATATGATGATGAAAGGACTAGTCCAACAGGAAAATATAACAATCCTAAATATATATGCACCTAACACCAGAACTCCCAAATATATAAAACAATTGCTACTAGACCTAAAAAAAGGTATAGATGGCAAAAGAATAATAGTGGGGGACTGTAATACTCCACTGACAGCACTGGACAGTTCATCAAAACAGAAAGTCAACAAAGAAACAGTGGACTTAAACTATACCCTACAACAAATCTACTTACCAGATATTTACAGAACATTCTACCTAACAACTACAGAATATACACTCTATTCATCAGCACATTGAACATTCTCCAAGAGAGACCATATGATAGGCCACAAAACAAGTCTCAGTAAATTTAAGAAAATCAAAACTATATCAAGTACTTTCTCAGACCACAATGGAATAAAATTGG
>NW_012101343.1:3448735-3454784 GCF_000951045.1 Mandrillus leucophaeus
TTTACAGAACATTCTACCTAACAACTACAGAATATGCACTCTATTCATCAGCACATTGAACATTCTCCAAGACAGACCATATGATAGGCCACAAAACAAGTCTCAGTAAATTTAAGAAAATCAAAACTATATCAAGTACTTTCTCAGACCACAATGGAATAAAATTGGAAATCTACTCCAAAAGGGACTCTCAAATTGACGCAAATACATGGAAATTAAATAACCTGCTCCTGAATGATTGTTAGGTGAAGAATGAAATCAAGATGGAAATTTAAAAATTCTTTGAACTTAATAGTGACACCACCAATCAAAACTTCTGGGATACAGAAAAAGTGGTACTAATAGGAAAGTTTATAGCTTTAAATGCCTACGTAAAAAGACTGAAAGAGACAATAGACAGTCTATTGTGTTTCACACCTCATGGAACTGTAGAAACAAGAGCAATCCAAACTCAAACCCGATAAAAGAAAAGAAACCATAAAGATCAGAGCAGAACTAAATGAAACTGAAACAACAATAACAAAACAATACAAAATATAAATGAAACATAAATCTGGTTCTTCGAAAAGATAAATAAAATTGATAAACCATTCATGAGATTAACCAAGACAAGAGGAGAGAAGATGCAAATAATCTCAATTACAAATGAAATGGGAGATAATACTGCTAATACCACAGAATTAGAAAAGGTTATTCAAGGCTCCTGTAAGCACCTTTACATGCATAAACTAGAAAACCTAGAGGATATGGATAAATTCCTGGAAATAAACAACCCTCGTAAATTAAACCAGGAAGATATAGAAACTCTGGACAGACAAATAAAAAGCAGTGTGATTGAAATTGTAATATTAAAAAAAAAATGCCAACAAAGAAGAAAGTCCAGGACCAGACAAATTTATAGCTGAATTGTGTCAAACATTCAAAGAAGAATGGGTACCAATCCTGTTGAAACTATTCCACAGGATAGAAAAAGAGGGAATCCTTTCTAAGTCATTCTATGAAGGCAGTATCACCCAAATACCAAACCAGGAAAGGACATAACAACAAAAAAGTAAACTACAGACCAATATCCATGATGAACACAGTTGCAAAAATCCTCAACAAAATACTAGCTAACAGAACCCAACAGTGTATCAAAAGGGTAATCTACCATGCTCAAATAGGTTTCATACCAGGAATGCAGGGATGGTTTAATATCCACAAGTCTATAAATGTGATACAACACAAAAGCAGAATTAAAGACAAAAATCACATGATTATCTCAATAGTTGCAGAAAAAGCATTTGGCAAAATCCAGCATCACTTTATGATTAAAGCCCTCAGAAACACTGGTATATAAAGGACATATCTTAAAGTAATAAAAGCCATCTATGACAAACCCACATCCAACATTATACTGAATGGGGAAAAGTTGAAAGCATTCTCCCAGATAATTGGAACAAGGCAAGGATGCCCACTTTCACTACTTCTACTCAACATAGTACTGGAAGTCCTAGCCAGAGCAATCAGACAAGAGAAAGAAATAAAGAGCATTCAAATCAGTAAAGAGGAAGTTAAACTGTTGCTGTTTGTTGATGATATGATTGTATACCTAAAAGACCCTAAACACTCATCCATAAGCTCCTAGAACTGGTAAATAAATTCATCTAAGTTTCAGGATATAAAATTAAAGTATGCAAATTAATAGCTCTGCTATACACCAACAATGACCAAGCTGAGAATCAAATTAATGACTCAATAGCTGCAAAAAAAGAGTACTTAGAAATATACCTAAGAAGGTGAAAGACTTCTTCAAGGAAAACTGTGGAACACTGCTGAAAGAAATCATAGATGACACAAGCAAATGGAAACATATCCCATGCTCGTGGATGGGTGGAATCAATATCGTGAAAATGATCATACTGCCAAAAACAATCTACTAATGCAAAGCAATTCTCATCAAAATACCACTGTCATTCTTCACAGAATTAGAAAAAACAATTCCAAAATTCATATGGAACCAAAATTGAGCCTACATAGCAAAGCAAAATGAACAAATCTGGATGTATTACCCGACTTCAAACTATGTTATAAGGCCAAAGTCACCAAAATATCATGGTACTGGCATAAAAATAGGCACATAGACCAATGGAACCAAATAGAGAACCCAGATATAAAGCCAAATACTTACAGCCAACTGATCTTCGACAAAGAAGACAGAAACATAAAGTTGGGAAAGGACGCCCTGTTGAACAAATGGTTCTGGGATAATTGGCAAGCCACACATAGAAAATGAAACTGGATCCTCATCTCCCACCTTATACAAAATCAACTCAAGATGGATCAAGGACTTACATCCAAGACCTGAAACCATAAAAATTCTAGAAGTTAACGCTGGAAAACTCTTCTGGAAGTTGGCTTAGACAACAACTTCATGACCAAGAACTCAAAAGCAAATGCAGCAAAAACAAAGGTAAATAGATGTGACTTAATTAAACTATAAAACTTCTGCACAGCCAAAGAAGTAGCAGAATTAACAATTAAACTAAAAAGCTTCTACACAGCAAAAGAAATAGCAGAGTTAACAGAAAACCCCCAGAGTGGTAGGAAATCTTCACAATCTATACATCTGAGAAAGGACTAATATCCAGAATCTGCAAAGAACTCACCAATCAGCGAGAAAACACCAAACAATCCTATCAAAAAGTAGGCAAAGGGCATGAATAGACGATTTTCTAAAGAAGATATACAAATGGCCAGCAAACGTATGGAAAAATACTCAACATCACTAATTATCAGGGAAATGCAAATCAAAATCATAATGCAAAACCACCTTACACCTGCAAGTATGGCCATAATAAAAAATTTTAAAAAATTAGATGTTGGCCTGGATGTAGTGAAAGGGAACAATTTTACACTGTTGGTGGAAATGTAAACTAGTACTCCCATGGAAAACAGTGTGGAGATTCCTTAAGGAACTGCAAGTAGATCTACCATTTGATCCAGCACTCCCACTACTAGGTATCTACCGAGAGGAAAAGAAGTCATTACACAAAAAATATATTTGTACATGCATGTTTATAACAGCACAATTTGCAATTGCAAAAATATGAAACCAGCCCAAATGCCCATCAGTAAATGAGTGGATAAAGAATATATGATGTGTATATATATATCATGGTATACTATTCAGTCATGAAAAGGAATGAAATAATGGCATTCACAACAACCTGGATGGAACTGGAGATGATTATTCTGAGTGAAGTAACTTAGCAATGGAAAACCAAACATCATATGTTCTCACTCATAATTGGGAGCTAAGCTGTGACGACACAAAGGCATAAGAATGATACAATGAGCTCTGGTTACTTGGGAAAAAGGGTGGGAAGGAGTGAGGGATGTAAGACTACACAATGGGTGCTGTGAACACTTCTTGGGTGATGGGAACACCAAAATCTCAGAAATCACCATTAAAGAACCTATTCATGTAACCAAATACCATCTGTTCCCCAAAGACCAATTGAAATAAAAAATAAATTAATAAAAACCAACTGAGACCACATTAAGTACCTAATTCATCAATGTACAGATGCCATCACAAGCATCAAGAACTGTCAGGGAATGTGAACTCAACAAATAGACAAAATAACATGACAGAGACCAATGCTAAAGCAAGGAAAATCTGTCATCCCTGAGACAAAGAATTCAAAATAGCTATTTCAAAGAAAACAACTTCAAGAAAACACAAGAAATCGATATAGAATTGTATCAGAGAAATTTAACAAAAAGATTGAAATAATTTCAAAAAAGCAAACAAAAATTTTGGAGCTGAAAGGTGCAATGAATGAAATTTACAAATGCAGTAGAGAGCATCTATAGTAGAACTGATTGGACAGAAGAAAGAAGCATGAGCTCAAAGACAGACAATTGGAAAATACACAGAGGAGACAAAAGAACAAAGCACAAAAAGAAATAAAGCTTACGTGATCTACAGGACATCAAAAGATCTAATATTTGGGTTAATGGAGTTAATGAGGAAACTGAGAAAGACAAAAGTATAGAAAACATAAAAGAAATAATAATAGAGAGGTTTTTAAGCCTGGAGAAATATATAAGTATTCAGGTACAAGAAAATCAAAGTTTACCAATCCGATTAAAGCAAAATAGGAATATCTCAATACATATTATAATCAAACTCTCAAGTTTCAAAGACAAAGAGAGGATTCTAAAAGCAATGAGAGAAAGGAAGCAAATCAGATATGAGTGAGTTAAAATACTCTTGGCAGCAGACTTCTCAGCAGAAACCTTATAGGCTGGGAGAGAGTGAGATAATATATTAAGAATACTGAAGGAAAACACACACACACACACACACACACACACACACACACCTGCCAACCAATAATGCTATTTATAGCAAGTCTATTTTCCAGAAATGAAGGAGGGATAAAGGCTCTCCTAGACAAAGAAAAGCTGAGACTTTTCCAGACAAACAAAAGCTGAGGAAATTTATTATGACCAGACCTATACTACAAGAAGTGTTAAAGAGAGTTCTTGAAACTGAAGAAAAAAAAAAACAAACCATTAATGTGATTGTTATGCTAATATTGTGATGGTGGTACATAAGCCACTTTTATCTTTCCTAAGAAGAATACAAGGAAAAATATTAAAATGATCACTGCAAAAAGCTCTTAAGGGACAGGAAATATAAAAAATGTAAATTGTGATCTCAAAAATTCAAAATATAGGACTAGAAAGGAATTAATGTGTGCAGTTGTTTTATAGCTTTTTTGTAATCAAGGTTGAATTGGTATCAGTTTTAAATAACTAGTTATAACTATGGGATATTTTTAGTAAACCTCATGGTAAAAAGTAAAAACCTATAATAGAGACATTACAAATTAAAAGCAACAAATTAAAACATACTCCAAGAGAAAATCAAATAATTACAAAGAAATACTGTAAGAAAGGAAGAAAGAGAGGAGTTAAAAACAAAACAAAACAGAAAGCAAATAACAAAATGGCAGTAGTATGTTCTTACCTATCAATAGCAACATTGGATGTAAGTGGACTAAATTATCTATTTAAAAAGCATAGACTGGCCGAATAGATTAAAAATATATGACAACTATATGCCATCTATGGAAACTCACTTTACCTGTAAAGACACACATAGGCCAAAAGTGAAGGCATGAAAAAATATATGCCATGCACATGGAAACAAAACAAAAAAAAAAAGCAGGAGTAACTACACTCATGTAAGATCAAATAGACTTTATATCAACAACTGTGAAATGAGATAACAAAAGTTATTACATAATGAAAAAAGGGTCAATTCAGCAAAAGTATATACTACTACTAAATATATATGTATATATAAACATAAACACACACATATATATGTACCCAACACTCTAGCACCCAAATATATAAAGCAAATATTAATAGATCTAAAGGGAGAAATAAACTGCAATACAATATATTAAAGGAATTCAGCACCCCACTTTTGTCAATGGACAGATCATCCAGACAGAAAATGATCAAAGAAACATTGAAGTTAAACTATATTCTGGACCCAATGGTCCTAATAGACAGTTATCGAACATTGTATCCAGCTGCTCCAGAATATGCATTCTTCTCATCTGCACAGAGAACACTGTCCAGGATGCACCATATGTTAGGCCACAAAACAAGTCTCAACAAATTTAAGAGTCAAAATTATGTCTAGTACCTATCCTGATCATAGCAAAATAAAGCTAAACAACAGGAACTTTGGAAACTGTACAAATACATTAAAATTAAACAACATGTTTCTGAATAAACAAGGAGTCAATGAAAAAATATAAAAGAAAATTAAAAATGTTTCTCTTAAAACAAATAGAAACATCAAAACCTAAGGGATACTGCAAAAGCAGTACTAAGAGGTCTTATTACAATAAAGACCTACATAAAAACCATAAATAACGTCAAATAAATAACGTAATGATGCACCCAAAGGAACTACAAAAAAAGAAAAAAAAGTGCAGAATTAGTAGATAAAGTAAATAATAAAGGTCAGAACAGAAATAAA
>NW_012101343.1:3459734-3461354 GCF_000951045.1 Mandrillus leucophaeus
AAAGCAGGACTTTCCTTGGCACACCTGGGATGCGTGGTCACCTAAGGTCACCTAATTTTAAGGCACTTAAAAGGTACATCACTAGTGACGTGGGTATATCAGGTGGTGATAATTCCATTTTACTCGATTAACATCAACCATTAACTCTACCTCTTTAAACATATAGCTCTCTTACTTGTAATGCATGTTTATATTACTCTTTGGTTTCTAAGTAAGCTTTCCTGTATAAAAATAGAATGTGTGCTTATTCAGGTGACACTGCTTTCTAAGTCATCACACAAGCTGATTAGCCAGTGTAAATAAGTGAATTGCTTTTTTTGACATAGAATTCATTCTTTTAGGGTTTGGGGTAGCATAGATTTCTTAACAGCTTCTGGTAAGTTGATGCAATTTTGTTGCTGAACATGAATATATGAGGCAGGAAACCTTGGCATGTTCAGGGAATAATGAGTAGAGCAAAACTGCTGAAGAAGAGCTCATGAAGTTGAATTTTGAAATCAGTGATCCAGAATTCTTTCTTTTTTTCTTTACTGATCCAAATTTTTTAAGGGATGGCTCTCAGCGTTGTAGCCAGAGCAATGCTTCTTCATCCCCATGAAACATAAACAGAGAAATTATACCCAAGGTTTCAGCCTGGTCATTGACACTCCCTGCTATCACTGTGCAAACTATCATTTTCTTCTGAACATTTTTCCACACAGAAAAACCATCTTTTTTTTCCTGAAGTTCTTTTCATGTAGACTGTGGGCTCTGAAAATCTAATGAAACCTCTTTTTTCCTTGTTGTATTCTCAGTCCTCCATTCATTGCACGTATTTTCAAAATTTATTCTTGTCCTCTGTATCTGTGAAAAGTGAATAGCCCAATAAATTCTGAGGTTTAGGCATTCTTCTTTTTTATTGCATTGTTGGTAGTTCTTATCCCTAGCCAGACATGTTAAGTGACAGACAGTGACGGTGGAGGTAATAAGGCTACTTTGATTCTAAACCAAAGTAAACAGGCTGTCATAAAAATATGGAATTGAATAGATGATAAACTAAATTCTCTCTCTGAAAGCAATTATTTCTGAACCTCAGATCTAATAATCTGCAATTCTGAAAGCTTAGGAAAGTGCTCATTTGTGGCTCAATCAATTTAAGACTAAAATCTGCATGACGGTACAGATAGCAGCTGAGGGAAAGAGATTTTTTTTCTCTGCTCTAAACAAATAACAGACATCTTTTGTAATACTTATTGACTTTCAATTTATTACAACAATAGTATATTATGCAATCCTCTATATCATCAAATAATAGCTTCCCTGACTAGTATGACTAAATTTTTCTGCAGTAATACAAAGGTAAATAATGAGCAAAATAATGCCTTTCCCCAGAGAAAGGCATATGAGTCCTATTAGGCAAATATTTGTTAAAAGAAATTTAGCTCTGTGTAAAATTGTATTTCCTAAATAATTTATTTAATAGGAGCAGTATCTTAGTACATATGAATAGCCTTATTTGATTATGTATTTGAAAATGGCTTGCTAGGAATGGCACAGAAGAAATGAATGGTTATATATCATAATCCTATTATACTATGAGATAATTGTAAGTGGAAACAGGTCAATATATTTTGAAGAGCT
>NW_012101343.1:3463604-3465195 GCF_000951045.1 Mandrillus leucophaeus
AAAATCATAAAAGATTTTATAAAAGATAAATAAAATCAATAAACCTTCACCTAGACTAAGAAAAAAAGAGAGAAAACCAAAACAAACAAAATCAGAGATTAAAAAGAAAAAAATACAACAGATACCACAAAAATACAAAGGGATCATTAGAGACTACTATGAACAATTCTACTCCAGTTTTACTGAACTCTGATTATCAAATATTTCGAGGTACTAATGTTTTTATATTTATTAAAATTTTATTTGGTACTTAGAATATGACATCACATTTTATGAATACTAAAGGAGTACTTGAAAAATGATATAGTTTATGTTTATAGGACATCATTAAAAATGTATTACTTAAATAAATCTAAAGAATTATGTTCCTGGTCTCATATATCCTTATTAATTTTTGGTCTATTTTATCAATTATGACCTGAAGAGATGAATTAAATTATATGACAACTAAGATATTTGTCTGTTATATTGTATTACTATAATTTATGTTTAACTAATAAATATTGATTTATTTAAATTGGTGCATACATCGTCATTGTTGTAAGATCTGCATGGGAAACAATCATTTTATATAAAATAATATTATTATTCTGAGCAGTTTTACAAAAGATGTTTCTTTATCTTACATGTCTGATAATTTAATGTGCCTAATCTTGTTGGCTGTTCTTTCTTACTCTTTTGTGCATTGTGGTGCACACTTATAACTTTCTTCTTTTAATTTTCAAAAATGTTTCTTAAATTATGTATTTTAGTATGTCTTGTCTTTATTTCTATGATGGATTTCTTTTTTTATTCTGTTTTTATTGAGCTTTGAAGCTCATAATTCCCCCCTACTGACTTTACCACTACATGCTGGCTCCCACTGAAGAGTATCTCTTCTTCCATGCCTCCCTAACTCACTGTTTTTTCCAAATATATTGTGTCTATCTGATTTAATTTTAGCCTTACTTTCCCTGTTTCTCGGAGTTTTGTTTGTCAAAGTATGTTCAAGGAAGACTAAATAGCCTAACAGCTTGTGCAACTGTTTACTTTTTCAAAATGATTGGAGAAAACCCAAAATAAAAAATTTGGTTTCAACACGTTGAGTTTAGATATCTGCAAGGTATATAATCAGAGCTGTCTACCAGATACTTGGCAATATAAGGTAACTACTTAGGGAGAAAAATGTTTTCACATATAAAAATGATGCAGTAAATAGCACTGAGAAAGTGGATTTAAGAATATAAATGAGAAGAATGTACACAAAAGGAGCATATTGCCTGGAAAAACAGGTGGTCAACAGGTTCACGATCTAACTAATCAAGCAATATTCAAATATAAAATACCTAGAGAAGTTAGAGGATAGAAGGGGTAAACCTCAGGCAGATAATAATGTATGTCATATATATGTTGTAAATTCAAATTTAATGTCTTCCTGAGTCCCATCATAGTCTGTGTCTCCACAGAACATAAAGGAATGAGAACACTACCAATGCAGAGAAACTTAATCACTTAATAGTAACCAGGCATTAAAAAATGTTTAGAGATTTGCTTGGATTGCCCCAGGCAAACAAAAAGAAATATAAAGAGTCATAATTGGCCGGGCACAGTG
>NW_012101343.1:3467150-3491969 GCF_000951045.1 Mandrillus leucophaeus
GAATGGCACAGAAGAAATGAATGGTTATATATCATAATCCTATTATACTATGAGATAATTGTAAGTGGAAACAGGTCAATATATTTTGAAGAGCTGTCATGAGTCAGATTTAAATATGTTATAACTTATAATCCCAAACCAATGAATAGCTATTATTTCCGTTTTAGCTTCAGGAAAAAGGTAGGTTTTGAGTTGTAAAATCCTTACCTAAGATAACATTAAGAAAGTGGAAGAGTCAAGATTCAAGCAGTTATCAGTCATATTCCAAAGCCCAGGCTCAGTCCACCATATCATCTCTACTTACTGAGTTATGTGATAGATTGAGTCCAAAATAAACTTCTCATATTAGCATAACTGAGTAAATATAGATTTTTTAACAATATAGTTACCCTTAGAAAAATGTATTTATTACTGAAAATAATTATTAAATGTCTAATTCCATAAAATGGAAAACTGAAAAGTAAAAGTAAAAATAACTATGCCTAGAAAGTGAAAATAATGTTGTTAGTGTTCTTCACTTGATGCTGAATTAAGCAATAAGGAGTAGATGTGCCAAGATTATGTATACAGGTGATGCCCTCTGTTCTCATTGTTTATCTTGAGCCCTTAAAATAACGACTTTTTACATTATATAAACTCAGACAAGTCGAAACATAGAAAAAGTTAAATTTTTACAACACACTCATTTTCTAAATACGGACATGTATACTTGAGGAATTAATGTGAGTCGCCCAAGATTTAATAAGGTTGAGAAAAAAACAAACTGATAATTCTTATTTAATATAAAGTAGATTCAAATTTTCTTAAACTCTAAAAAAAATCCCAATATTTTGTTAAGGTGGAGAGTTAATATTGAGTGAGGGAACAGAATATTGCTTAAGTCTAATGACACATAACTTATATGAAAATGTCTCCTATAGACTGTGTATTTCATATATCTTTTTGTTCAAACTTGAATTGCTGTGGGTTGTCTGGTAGTACTTTTCTTCCATTATTTTATTCCTTTTCTTCTTTTTCCTTGGGCTGCAACTATAAGTGGTGTTATTAGTCTGTTCTTGGCATTGCCAAAAATAACTACCTAAGACTGGGTAATCTTTAAAGAAAAGAGGTTTGATTAGCTCCTGGTTCCACAGGCTGTACAGGAAGCATGGCTGGGGAGGCCCCAGAAAAATTAAAATCATGGTGGAAGATAAAGGGGAAGCTGTCTAGTCTTATGTGGCTGGAGTAGGAGGAAGAGAGAGTGGGGGAAGGTGCTACACATTTTTTAACAACCAGATCTTGTGAGAACTCATTCACTATCACAAGAACAGAAAGGGGGAAATCTTCTCTCATGATCCAATTATCACTCACCAGGCCCCTCCTGCAACACTGGGGATTGCAAGTCGATATGAGATTTTGGCAGGGACACAATTCTAAACCACATCAACTAGGTACTATAATATATAATACAGTATATAACTGTAATCTAGAATTAGAGAGTTTAAGTGCTAGAATTAGAGAGTTTAGAAAGGCAAGATGATGCTTGGGGAATGGTTTACATTACAAAGTACAGCTATAGGCCAGGCGTGGTGGCTCAGGCCTGTAATCCCAGTACTTTGGGAGGCCAGGTGGGCGGATCACGAGGTCAGGAGATCGAGACCATCCTGGCTAACACGGTGAAACCCCGTCTCTACTAAAAAATACAAAAAACTAGCCGGGCGAGGTGGCAGGCGCCTGTAGTCCCAGCTACTCGGGAGGCTGAGGCAGGAGAATGGCGTAAACCCGGGAGGCAGAGATTGCAGTGAGCTGAGATCCGGCCACTGCACTCCAGCCTGGGCAACAGAGCAAGACTCCGTCTCAAAAACAAAACAAAACAAAACAAAAAAAACAAAAACACAGTACAGTTATACAGGAACACATAAGGAGTCAAGTTTGGTAGACAATAAGTATGGTTTTGTGATAGATATATGCAAGATTACAAAATTGTTCACATGATTTGAAGGTGGCATTTATTGCTTAGAGAGATATATATAGATAGATAGATAGATGTATTCTACTTAGGAGACATAGTATTAAGTTTAAGTTTATCAGTGAAACAGAGAGCATACTCTGAATTACTAGAAAAATTGCAATGGTTTCAGCTTTACTCCAAAGAGTAAACTTTATATTTGTGTTCACCAAAGTGAAACAACACTATAAAGAAGGACTAATTCCAAGGAGAGTTTAGTAGGACAACATATGGTAATAAAGTGCTTAGTGACTTTATTATGACACCTGTCCTTATAAGCCCTTTACATACATTAACTTATTTAAGACTCAGAGTAATAGTAGAAGATGGTTTATTTATCACCCCAACTTATGAATGAATAACTGAGGCATATAGAGGTTATTGCTTCTGGATTTCTGTGCAATCACTCCATTATTTTTCTTGAAAATATTTAGATCACTAAATTTTGAGTTCCCCCCATTTTAATAGTCTCTGAATGCTGCTTGCAAACAGAAAAGTTATAGTAACCTTTGCATTGCCTTTATTTGATGTTAAAATATGTTTTACAGATGAAGCTGAAACTGACAGCAGATGGTGGTTGGAAAGAATCCAATATTTTTCCTTTCTTCTTCATGTAATAGTTTTTACTATCCTCTTCTCACTTCACAGATTGATCCCATTAAAATAAATTTTCAAGAAATTTAACTAATGAAGCTATTTTTACAAATATATACTTGGTATATGTTTTTAAATATATAAAACAAACTTAAGGCACATGTTTCAATTGGAGATCAACCATTTTTCTTACTTATTACCATAATGGTCACCTGCCTACTATTACTCTTGCCTTTAGCGTTCTTAGTCTTTAAACGATAGTATGAAATTTGAACAGTGATTATTCATGTTTTCATTCTAAAGGACTGTAAAGGTTACATGAAACATTACCTCTTTATTTCAGAAGAAAGAAAAACATTCTCAACTAATTAGAGATATTATAATGTTCACATGATAGTAAGGTTGAAAACAGACTTGTTTTTTTTTTAATTATACTTTAAGTTCTAGGGTACATGTGCACAACGTGCAGGTTTGTTACATATGTATACATGTGCCATGTTGGTGTGCTGCACACATCAACTCGTCAGCACCCATCAACTCGTCATTTACATCAGGTATAACTCCCAATGCCATCCCTCCCTAACTCCCAATGCCATCCCTCCCCTCTCCCCCGCCCCAGACATTATTTTTTATCAAGCAATATAAACACTTTTGACCCTCAGGCATGGTACAAAGCCATGAGTACAGTAAGGCTTGGTCTCTCAAAGGGTAGTATAATTTCCCTTTTAGGAAGAAATTTATTTATTTATTTATTTTTTTGAGACAGTCTCACTGTGGTGCCCAGCTGGAGTGCAGTGGTACAATCTCGGCTCACTGCAAGCTCCGCCTCCAGGATTCAAGCGATTCTTCTGCCTCAGTCTCCAGAGTAGCTGGGACTACAGGCGCCGCCACCATGCCCAGCTAATTTTTTGTATTTTTAGTAGAGACAGGGTTTCACCATGTTGGTCAGGCTGGTCTCAAACTCCCAACCTCAGGTGATCCACCAGCATCAGCCTCCCAAAGTGCTGGGACTACAGGCATGAGCCACCGTGCCCAGCCCTGAGAGAAAATTCTTTAAAAAAATACATGTATAAAAACCAAATAAAATTTGAAAATAATACTTTGAAATTATTTTACCAATTTTTAATCTAAAAAAGTATTGATATGTAAGCAATTAAATAATCATTAGATATAACAGAATAATTTAACATTAGAAGAAATGAAATTTTATTTTCATATGAAATTTTTAATTGGTAATGTTCTAAAATTATGTGTTTTAGTATATTGAAGAATGATAGCTTATGAAACAACAACCTAGTGATTTAGATATTTTAGATTTTTGGTAAACAAAAATTTCTTGATTTAAAAGCTGAATAGAAATGCATACCATTTCATTTACAAACCTGAAAATGCACGTTTCACTCCCCACAAAAAGAAATAAATACTTAATGTTAAACCGATTATTTGGTTGTAAATTTATTTTCAAATTTAACAGAATGTGTAACAGAACATATAAGGTACTTCTTATTTGTTAAAGATTTATTTCATACATCCTGTGTGCAATGTATTGAGCTTTCAATTTAAAAAAATCCAAGGTAAACCATATTCTGTACATAATTATTTAAAAACTATTGCCAATATAGCGAGTGGTATTTTAAAATAATATTTCTCCACACTCAACATCATTATTGTTACACTTATTCTGTAACAGTTCTTATGCTTCTACTCCTGAATAGATTTTATACTTTTTATTTTTACTCTCCTTAAAAAATTAAATTCTGCAGTTGCATTTTTTGTAAATATAAGCTTGTTGTAGTTATGTTTAGATAACATCTGGGAGCATTACCCCAAAGCAAAGAGGATCTATTTTCAATTCATCTCCAGAATGTTGGAGTGTACTAATTCATTGTCAGTTGACTATTTTGTTTGGAACACTGCATTTATTAGAGAAAAGAATCCATGATTTGATGTGGTGTTTTTCACAACAGAAGTGTATGAAAGAAAAATTACCTCTTTCTTGATCTATTGCTGTGATTTTATCTGGAGGACAATGCAGAAGTCTTTTAAATATTATTGCATGCTTTATGCAAAGCATGTGTTCAGAGAATATCACTGCCAACCAACATTTGACAATGTCTTGTGAGTCTAAAACCACTGAAAAAAATACTATTTTTAACTTGAAAATTGAATGATATCGAATGATTTTTAATAAATGCAATTACTTTCCATATTTGTGTCAGTAAACCATTGCTCCCTAACAAAATTGCAATGGGCTACAATTTATACCTCGTCCCTTTTATTGAAAAGAATTGCTAAGGGTGATAATGGATAGAGAGATGTGAAAAATTGGTGCCAGTGATGAAATATACCACAAAAAGGGTAACATCAGAATAATCTCGACCATGCATTAAGAAGATAGAAAGATCTTGAATTAATAACAAGAATAAACTAAACCCAAATCTAGCAGAAGAAAAGTTATACCTATAATCAGTGAAGAACTAAATGAAATTGAGACTCAAAAAAAATCATACAAAGGATCAATAAAACAGAATTGGTTCTTTGAATTGATGACGACGATTGATAGACTACTAGCCAAATTAATAAAGAAAAAAGATAATATTCAAATAAGCACTATCAGAAATGATAAAAATGACATTACAGCCAATCCCACAGAAATACAAAAGATCGAGCCTCAGAGACTACTATAAAATTCTCTATCCAAAAAAGAAACTAAAAACTAGAAAAGCTAGAGAAAATTGATAAATTTTGAGAAACGCACAATCAACCAAAGTTAAACTAGCAAGAAGCGGTAATTCTGAACAGAACAATAATGAGTAGTAAAATTGAAACTGTAAAGTACCTACCAACCAAAAAAAAAAAAAAAAAAAAAGAATCCCTGAACCAAATGGATTCTTAGCCACATTTTAGCATATAAAAATAAGAGCCTATCCCAATCCTGCTGAAACTATTCCAAAAAATCAAGGAGGAAAGTTTTCTCTCTAACTCATTCTATGAAACCAGTATCATCCTGACACCAAAATCTGGCAAAGACACAGCAAAGAAATAAAATTACAGGAAAATTCCCTTATGACATACGTTAAAAAGTCCTCAACAAAATACTAGCAAAATGAATCTGGCACCACATCAAAAATATAATTCATCATGATCAAGTAGACTTTATTCCTGTGATGCAAGTATAGTTCAACATACACAAATCAATATATGTAATTCACCACATGAACAGAATTAAAAGCAAAAACCATATAATCATCTCAACAAATGCAAAAAAAGCATTTTATAAAAAACAACATTCCTTCATGATAAAAACCCTTAACAAACTCAGCATTGAAGGAATATACCTAAAAATAGTAAGAAGCCATCTCTGAACAAACCAGAAAAACACATCCAAATCACACTGAACAGGCATAAGTTGAAAGCATTCCCCCTGAGAACTGTCAAATAACAAGGATATCCATTCCTACCACTCCTACTCAATGTAGTATTAGAGGTCCTAACCAGAGCAATCAGGCAAGAGAAAGAAATAAAGGGCATCCGAATAGGAAAAGAGAAAGTCAAATTACCTCTCTTTGCTGACAATGATTCTAAACTAAAAAAACCCTAAAGATGGCTGGGCACAGTGGCTCACACCTGTAATCCCAACACTTTGGGAGGCCAAGGCAGGTGGATCACGAGGTCAGGAGTTCAAGACCAGCCTGGTCAAGATGGTGAAACCCTGTCTCTACTAAAAATACAAAAAAGTTAGCCTGGCATGGTGGCATGTGCCTGTAATCTCAGCTACTCGGGAAACTGAGGCAGAGAATTGCTTGAACCTGGGAAACAGAGGTTGCAGTGAGCTGAAATCATGCCACTGCACTCCAGCCTGGGCAACAGAGTGAGACTCCATCTCAACAGGAAAAAAAAAAAAAAAAGAAAGAAAAGAAAAGAAAAAGAAAGAAAAGAAAACCCTAAGGATTCTGCCAAAAGACTCCTGGACCTTGTACATCACTTCAGCAAGATATAAAATCAATGTACAAAAATCAGTAGCATTTGTATATACTAATAGCATTCAGTCTGAGAATCAAGAATGCAGTACCATTTACAGTAGCTGTGCACACACACACACACACACACACACACACATATACCTGGAAATACATCTAAACAAGGAGGTGAAACATGTCTACAAGGAGAACTACAAAACACTACTGAAAGAAATCACAGATGACACAAACAAATAAAAAAAAATTCCATGCTCATGGATGGGAAGAATCAATATCAATAAAATATCTATATTTCCCAAAGCAATCTACAGATTCCACACTGTTCCTGTCAAATAAACAATGCTAGTTTTCACAGAATTAGAAAAAACAATTCTAAAATTCATATGGAACCAAATTGAACCCTAATAACCAAGGCAATCTGAAGCAAAAAGAACAAAGCCAGAGGCATCATATTACCTGACTCCAAACTATACTAAAAGGCTATAGTAACGAAAACAGCACAGCACTTTTATATTTTATACTAGAAACTTAAAAGTAGGCACATAAACCTGTGGAACAGAATAGAGACCCCTGAAATAAAGCTGCACACCTACAACCGAATGGTCTTTGAGAAAGTTGATAAAAATAAATAATAAAGAAAAGATATCCTGTTTAATAAATGGTGCTGGGAAAACTGGATAACAATATTCAGAAGAATGAAACTGGACACCTACCTCAGCATGTACACTCATTAACTCAAAATGGATTGAACACTTAAATGTAAGACTTCCAAGTGTAAAAATCCTAGAAGAAAACTTAGGAAATACTCATAGACATTAGCCTAGGCACATAATTTATAACTGAATCCTCAAAAGCAAATTCAACAACAAAAACTATTAAGTAGGACCTAATTAAACTAAAGAGCTTGTGCATAGCAAATGAAACTATCAAGAGTAAACAGACAACCTATAGAATGGGAGAAAATATTTGCAAATTGTGCATTTAACAAAGGACTAATATTCAGAATCTATCAGCAACCCAAACAAAACAAGGAAAAAAACAACACCTTTATAAAGTAGGGAAAGGACATGAGCAGACAATCCTCAAAAGAAAACATACATGCAGCCAACAAACATGAGAAAATGTTCATCATTACCAATCACCAGAGAGATGCAAATCAAAACCATGATGACATAACATCTAACACCAGTCAGAGTCGCAACCATTTAAAAAGTCAAAAAATAACAAATGTTGTCAAGGTTGCAGAGAAAAGGGAACACTGTTCACATGTTTTCACTTATAAGTGAAAGCCAAACACTGGATACACAAGGACATAAAGATAAGGACAATAGACATTGAGGATTCCAAAAGGTGAGAGGGCAGGAGGAGCACAACCGTCAAAAAGCTGACTATTGAGTACTATGTTCACTACTTGGATGACAGAATCATACCAAGCCAAAACTTCAGCATGTACCCCTGTAATCAATATTAAAAAAAACATTTTTTTAAGTATAACCTGGACAGATGGATGGTGTTGACAGATATCAAATTGTTTTACATTTTTAATGATCAGAATAAATGGAATTGACTCAAAACAAAAGTAGTTTTTGCCTCAAAACTTAAATGGTTCCACTGAATAAAGACATGAAAATATATATATATATATATATATATACACACACACACACATTTTTTTTAGACAGAGTTTCAATCGTCACCCAGACTGGAGTGCAACAGCAAGATCTAGGCTCACTGCAACCTCTGCCTCTAGAGTTCAAGTGATTCTCCTGCCTCAACCTCCTGAAGTAGCTGGGATTACAGGCACCTGCCACCACGCCCAGCTATTTTTTTTTTTTTTTTGTATTTTTATTTGAGATTGGGTTTCACCATGTTGGCCAGGCTGGTCTTGAACGCCTGACCTCAGGTAATTCACCCACCTCGGACTCCCAAAGTGCTGGAATTACAGGCGTGAGCCACTGCGCCGGGCCAGACATGAATTTTTTTTTTAAATACCAGAAATTGTTGTTTAATTTTTTAAAATTATTGTTCACCACTTTGGTAAGTATTTTTAAATTATATTTCCTCCAATTTTCCATATATGTTATACAGAATTTTTAAAGAAGGATTACATTCTTTTATTTTTAAGAGTTATAAAAGCCAATTAAATGTCCTTGTTTTACCATTCCCAAAACCTAGAAGCAGTTTGTCCCTAAATTCCTTTTTGAATCGTCACAGATTCATCTCTTCCACTTTCAAAGTATCTTCCTTCCATATATTCTGTCTTAGTAGTGTTCCTAGCTCATTCTCAACTCTAATGATGCTCTAACTCTGCCATTTTCTTTTTCTCATCAATGGAAGTCATCACGTCGTAGCAATTGACCCTCAAATTACTGTTCTCCTGACTTTTGTTGAGCCATCGTATTCACCGCATCACCTGGTCACTCTATGACCTCAACATTGAGGTTAGAAATATTAACTTAAAATACTATATATGTTTGATGATTATCCCCTGTTTAATGCCAGTACTTTTACCAGTTCTTCAGTCTAATAGGAAAAAAAAAGGTGTAAGTTCTTTATATAACGGGGCACTTCATGATCTGCTCTGTTTATTCTCAGCCTCCGTAATAATTTAACAACATCGTTGGTTTTGATTTTTTTTTTTTAATTTCTGAATTATTTTCTCCCTGCTTAGGAAGTTTCCATTTAGATGATTCCTCCTCAGTCATGCCCTTAGGTAGAGTTTATTGTAACTATATATATATAGTGTGTGTGTGTGTGTGTGTATATATATATATAAAATTTAATAAACTTGTGTTAATTTTAGAAAAGTTTTAGATTTTTGGAAAATGGTGCAGATAGGTAAAAGAGATCCGATATATCCCACATCCAATTTCCCCTATTGTTAACATCTTATATTAGTATAGTATTTTTTCTATAATTAATGAATCAAGATTTATACATAACTAACTCAAATCCATACTTTGTTCACATGTACTTAGTTATGATCTAAGGTACTTTTTCTGTTCCAGGATCTCATCTAGGTTAACACATTACATTTAGTTGGCAAGACCTTTTAGGCTCTTATTAATTGTATTGTTTCTCAGACTTCCTTGTTTTTGATTACCTTGACAGCTTTAAGGAATATTTTCAGGTATTTTGTAAGATGTCCCCCAGTTGGGATTTGTCTGTCATTATTGTCATGACTATATTGAAGTTATGAATTTTGGGTGAGAAAACATATCTCTAGTTGTAATGTCTTATCACATCATATCCAGGGTATATGCTATCAAGTTTTTTAGCAGTTTTCATGTTGACCTTCATTGTCTGATTGAAGTAGTGTTTGTCAAGATTCTCCACTATGTGCTTTTTTTCTTGTTTCCATAACTTTTTGGAAATCATTATGTGCTGCTCCACAACTTTCAAGACAGAGTCTCAAAATACATTAGTAGCAATTCTTCTATATAAGAGATTTGTCTGTTCTTCTTCAATTATTAAAGCATTTATTTATATCAGTTTGGATTTATGGATATCTGTTTTACTTATAACATTATTGATATGGTTTGGCTCTGTGTACCCACCCAAATCTCATCTAGAATTGCAATCTCAGTGTGTTGAGGGAAGGATCAGGCGGGAGGTGATTGGATCATGGGGACAGTTTTCCCCATGCTCTTCTCACGATAGTGAGTAAGTCTCACGACATCTGAGGGTTTTATAAATGGCAGTTTCTCCTGTGCTCGCTCTCTTGCTGCCTTGTGAAGAAGGTGCCTGCTTCCCCTTTGCCTTTCATCATGATTCTAAGTTCCCTGAGTCCTCCCCAGCCATGCAAAACTGTGAGTCAATGAAACCTCTTTTATTATAAATTCCTCAGTCACAGGCATTTTTTTACAGTAGTGTGAAAATGGACTAATGCAATTATCTTATTTATTTTCTTGCTCGAATTGTCTAGATTTGGTCATCGGGCACTTTCTTGGTTAGTTTCAGTGTCTCTTTCACATTCTAATACCATTATGTCTGTATGTGAGTGATATTTTTATTTACTTGTTTGAGCACATCCTTACTTTCTGGAACAACGAGAGGCCCTGGGCTCATCTGGTGTTCTTGTCCCTTAGATTCAGACATTTTCTTCAATAAGCCCTGGCTCCCTTTATTGGGGAATGAATGGTATTAGAAACAAAGATCAGGGTGCTAGATATGCGTATTGCTACTGGAATCTCATTGCTTCCAGGCTCTTTAAACAGAGAGAGCAGGGAGATGTATGTGTGGATACTAACCCATTGTCTGACATATAATAGGTAATGTTTTAAATGAAGGCAAGATTGAGTGAAAGAACAAAATAATTTTATGTGATGAATAAACTTCAAAGGTAATTGGAGTAATCATGTGTTGAAGAATAAGACTATAGTGACAATTTGTTTTGCATTATGTTAAGCGTCCAGTACATTGGGACTGGATCTTTCCTAACCTTACATTAATGTCCCTAATTCAAATATTTTTCCTTTGAAATATGTTCCAATATTCACTAGGGCCACCTATTGACAAATTAATTTATAAGAAGAAATTAATTTTACCCCATATGTAATAATGTAGAAACAAATGTTCTTTACTTTAACAAAAGGTTCTATCCCTTTCAATGAGGTATGAGTGACAAATTATTCTGAAGCCAATAAATATATTTGAACAATATTTACTTTCTACTTTAGAACATAAGTGCTGGACTATATGTTATTCGTGGATGTGATGAGACAATATTAATAGTAAATACATTGAAGGCATTATATCAAGAAGATTCATGTGATGTTACAATACAAATAAATCAATACACATTTAGTGATTTATTTATTGTTCAACACATTAGACTATATTACTTACATAAAAATTGTTAAGGTATTTAATTTTTACTTCAGAGACTGAAATTAACAACAAAGTAATTTTAAGAAGTTGCTTAGTATCACTTATCTGTTAAGTCTCAGGCCTGTGTTTAAAGTTTTGAAGCCAGGGTTTATTTTTATACTTCAAACAGGCCATTAATATCAAGTGTGAGTTTGATCAGAGTTAATTGTTTAATTCAATTAGTTTTCATTAAAACAAAAATCTAAGGTCTTTCAATGATATAGCTATCCTACTTTATATGTCATTACTGAATTACCTTCCTTTTATGTGCGGTGGCACCTTATAGCAAAATGTGATATAAATCAATTAAGCAATGATGCAGAAGAAACGTAAAAAGAGCAAATTTGTCAGAATACACCATAATCATAGAAGGTGATTCATTTACTGATTTCTTTTTACCTCAACTATATCTATAATGTCAGTTTTTCTCCTGTACCCTGAGGGAATTACAAGTTATTTTCAATGTCAATGCTTCACTTCCCACATAAGCCCATTCTTTTAGAAATAAAATTAATGGAAGCAGAAGAAAGTGACTTAGAGATTCTCAAATTTGTGGTATGTGAAAATTTATTCCCAAACTCATTTCTTGCCTTTCTTGCCAAGATTCTGGACTTTCATGTACTTTCTGCTGACTTTTTGAAATTTATATTCTTTTCTCTTACTCTTTCTGAGACAGAACTTGGATGGATGTCTACTTCCAACAGTAAATCAATTGCTCTATGCACAAAGAACATTTGTTGCAGTAAATATTTTTCCTTGATTCCTGGGCAAAATCTGAGCTAAGAATTAGTTAGACTTGGGAAATGACATGAGGTTGATGCCACTGGAATGTTTTATGTTGATTGAAAAATGTGGGAGACGAATGTTTGTTAGTGAATCAGTTGGAGAAATTTGATTTGTATAGGCCCTGCTGTTATAAGACAGCTACCAACTTTCAAATTGCTATGACAATAAAAGGGAAGAAATTATCAAAAGGAACGTCTAACCAATTTTTAACACATACCAACCATGAGCTATGAGTTTGTCCATTTATATAATTTTAGAAAATAGATTACAGTCATTCACTGATCCTAGTAAGAGGAGTGGCATAAACATTGTCATTATAATATTTTATGAAGAATCACAGACTAACTTTTGTACCTTGGCACCATTGTGATTGCATTAGAAAGGTTTCCAGATTTTTTTTTTTTCTGCTTTTTAGTGATCAAGGTGAGATATAAAAAGGAATTAATCTAAGTGACTTAAATGGAGAAGAAAGACGTTATTTGGCTAATATAGATCAGGAAGAACCTGAATACCAGTTGACTCCCGGAAGGAACAGTGACAGGATTTTTATAGGATAGGGGATAGTTGTTCACCTATCTAGCAGTTCTGTTTCAGGCAATTTGTTTTGTTTTGTTTTATACTTAACCAAAACACCCACATGGTTTTGGACTATTCATGTTTTCATGTTCATTGCTGAGAGCCCTGATAAACATCAGAAAAATATTTTCTGAGAATCATTTTGCAAGCCTTGCAGTCAATCAGCTAATCAAGGTGAGGGACGGAGGTAACTAACAAACCTGCATGTTCTGCATGTTTCTATCCCAGAACTTAAAGTAAAATTAAAAAATAATACATTTTTAGAAAAGAAAGAAAAGGGGGCAAAGGTAGAAAGCAAGAGAGGAGTTGGAGCCTGCTGTCATGTTTGCTTGTCCTTTTACTAAGAAAAGGTAAAATTCTTCTCTTTCCTTGAAAACTACATAGCCTTCTTTGGTGGAACTGGGGTAGGTCAAACCACCGAAGCTTGCTTTTGTTTTAAAGACTGGGAAGAATGCTTACTCATTCTCAGTGGAGACTTTCTCACTCTTGTCACTCTACTCATTTTATGGTGGATTCCCCAGAAGTAGATACTGACATAATGACTTTGTGAAAGTGATTACAGGAAATTTTCACAGGACAAAACCAGAAGAAACATGAAGAAATAAGATCTCCATGTGAGTAGACCAAGTTTTTGACATCTAAAAAAGTCCTACAGGTATAAATTTTGACTCAATTCTGCAGGATAGGCATGGAGAGAGTGAAGATCACACATTAATCAAGAGACAAGAAAACTTGGGTTTATATCTTCTAATAGGCGACTCAGTGGTTAACCTCTAACTCCAGTGGATGTACAAATGTAGACACTCCCACTCATAGTACCTGTAGGTAAGGTGATATGGGGTAGCCTGAGTGCAGTTCTAGGGAAAGGATACCCACGTGCTGGGATTGTCTAATATGTGGTGATGGGAGTGACAGCCAGTGAGCACAAAAGTAATAAGTAAACTATGGGACTTTTTGCTTTCTATTCAAATACAACGAAAACTCAAAAAATATTTTATCAGGTACCTTACTGGCAAAAGTAAATTGGAGAATAAAACATGCCCTAATATCTCCTTTAGCAACATAGAATTTGAGACCCTCATAATCCAGAATAAGTTATTTAATTGCAACAGGTGAGATAGAGCAGTAGAGCGAGACCTAGGCCAGAGGTTGGAGGTCTTGTTTTTGTAGTACTTACTGGAAACACAGTATTCATCTCTTTTGCTCGTATGTAAGGAAGAATTAAGAAAATGGAGGTAAAAGCGGGTACCCCTCAGAATTTTTGATAGTCTAGAAACTATGGTGGGACTTCCTTTTCTTCTGGCCGACATGAAAACTAGTTCTCATTTTACATGTGAGATAATTCATGTACACAGTGGTTTAGTGGTCTTCCCAATGACAACTGGTAGAGCTTCAATTTTGTCCAGGAATTTTACCTCCAGAATCAATACTCTTAACCACTATGCTATATTATTGCCTTAGTGAAATTGCCAGAAAGTACAGAGTTAAAAAATTATTCCTTTTCCTCAAGGACCCTTCTTTAACCAGATTGGTTCATTCTGACACCAAAAGATACCTTGATTTCCCTTGTTGAAATACTGATGTGGAAAACATACTTGTTGCAGTGAATGTAAAGTATCATATTTTGTAGAATTTCAAATACTTTGGAGAGAGTGTAGCAAGTGGAAAACCTTCTTGATTCAACAATAGACTAGACTAATATTTAGCTTAGTTTTGTGATATCCAATGAAGGATGAGATCTGGAAACAAAAATTGTAAATGAAATTATTAAATCATGCTAATGATTGTATCAGGATGTGAAAAATATTGTGTCACTTTTTTTCAAGTAATATTCTGCGATGCACCAAGAAGATGTGTTTTGCCCTCGGCATGATCTCTTTGGCAAAGTGTAATACATCTCAAGTTTGTGAAGTTTCCTTTCCCCTAATCCTTTTCTAAAAGACTTCTCTTTAAATTGTCCCTTTAAAAAAATATTATATACTGTGCTATTGCTAAATAATTTTATGATCTTGATATAGTCAGAAGGAGAAGAGAGCTTTAAAGAAGACTTGTCAAGTTTCAGAGTTAAACTCATCTGTCTAATCCACTTTGATTTTATAAATGAAGAAAATAAGGTTAACTGACGTGACCGGTATCACATTAGCTGAGTATTGAAATTAATACTAATCTCTCTCTAGCTCAGTTATTTTCAACTGGGTGATTTTGTACTCCCGGGGACATTTGAGAAAGTTCAGAGAAATTTTTGATTGTCACAACTTGGGAAAAAGGTTGCTACTGCTATCTAGTGAATGGAGGTCAAGGATGCTGCTAAACATCCTACAAAGTACAGGACATCTTCCCACAGCAAAAACATTATTCAGTCCAAAATGTTGATAAGCCCAAACCTCAGAGGATAAGAAAATCTAGATGATAACAACATTAGATAAGCAAATGCATATGTTAAAACAAATTTTAATTGCTTACATAACAAAAATATGTCCTTGTTCAGCTGAGTTCTGAAGCAGCTATTCCTGATTGGGAGAATCTCCTTCAAGCTATGGTTCAGATTCCCGTATTAGTTATCTAAAGCTATGGAACAAGTTACTCCTAAATGTAAGTAACCCCAAAATGTAAGTGGATTAACAGTAGCAATAACAACACAACATGTCATGTACTATATCTTACCGTTTCTGTGGGTCAGAAATTTGGAGGCAGCTTGGCTAGGCAGTTCTAGCTAAGCATTTCTCATGAGGAGTCACATATTGGCCAGGGATGTAGTCATCTGTGAGCCTGATGAAGGATGAAAGCTTTCAGTAGCTTCCAAGGGACTCATTGACATAGCCGGCAAATTGATGCTGACTGTTGGCAGGTTTCTCATTACACCCCACATGGGCTTCTCCATGGGGTTTCTTGAGTATCACCATGAAATCCAAGTAGAAGAAGCAAGTCAAGAAACAAAAGTAGGAGTTGCATCGCAGTTTTTGACACAGTCTTAGAAGTTACACAACATCACTTCCACAGTATTGTATGTGTCACACAGTTCAGCCTTAATTCAATTTGTGAAGAGAATGGACAAAAACTTGATTATTCAGATGTGAAAATCATTGGAAGTTTTCATTACTGCAGATTACTGCACATCATTACCTCCATTGTGTCTTCACTATATTCTACCCAAGACTTCGGAGATCACCACTGGGTCATCTCTATCCCAGCCACCATGAAGACAAAGACAGAGAATACCACATGCAGGAGAGTTTTGCGCCAGAATTTGCAGATGTTCCCATTCTTTCTTGGTAGACGAAAACCATGGCATGCATGGAAAATGGAATTGATGTATGTTCTCAGGAAGAGGAGTGATCAAATATTGCAGAGTACCTGCCAGTCTCTGACATACTTCCAGAAGGTTACTTAACACATTTTAGGCGATATTGTGCAAAAATGCTATTCTCAAAATAAAGAAGATATGGAAATATAATTGGGAGAGGAAAATTAATTAATAATGAGAATGAGAGTCACTATTCAATTAGTATATTATACAATTTGGTGTCACGTAATTCCTATTTTTATTGTAACATAGTAAAAGTATTTTTACTTCTTCTAAATGTTAATTTAGAAGGTTAGCAAACTAACAGCAGTTAAGTACTTTTGTTGTGCTATATACTGTGCAACACATTTGACAGACTTAGTGCTATGTTAACCTTACATCAGACTCAAGAAACAACTATTATAATTCTTATGCTACATAAGAGGAAATAGACTAAAAATTCAAGTATATTACCAAAAGTGATATGGCTAATAAGTAAAATATACAAAATTCAAAACTAGGTTGGTCTTAACCTAATATCTTTGAAGGAGGTATTTTCTGTTATACCACGTAATTGCTGTTAGTGTGTTCTGCGCTTCCTTAAAAAGATATGTGAGGATTTATAAATGTTATTTACTTATTGTTTTTTTAGAAATTCCTTTACAGACAATTACTCACACATTCTAGATATGTCTAAAATTGCAGATTTTTCCTTAACCTTGTACAGAAGGACATAACGCAAAATAACAGAAACTCTGGCCTCCAAATAGCATTGTGTTAGAGTTCCTTTATCTTATTTGGAAGCATTTTTGGAGAGTGATTTCATGCATGCAAATAAAGTAGTGCATAAACAAAGACATTTAGCTATAGAATATTTAAATTATATCAGCCAGAAGCCACAAATACTTCTTTAAAGGACAGATTGCAAAGAAATCTACTAGAAGCCGAAATATTCTCTTTAAAAGAAGTCTTTTAGACACACAGCACATTTCCTTGCTTACTTCCCATAAATTTTGTGTGACAAACCACTCAGTGTCATCGTTCAATGCTTGAAAAGGTATTTTATGATCAAATGATGATTACTTTAGGGTGATGAGATTTGAAAGGTATGCAAATGTGCTCTTTGACGGAGGAGCCATTTACCTATGAAAAGCAACATTACTAGAAAACTGATATGTTTAAGAAGTAAATGGCAAACCAAGTGAGCCCACAGTATTTGGCTGTTTCTTAAGCAGCAGTATATCCAGAAACATCCAATGCTAGGATCAGAAAATGGTAATGTAGTTAAACACTGGAAAAGTCCATCATTTTGCAATCTTAGCAGAGAGCTAAATTGGGTCTAAAACATGCACATTAAGACACATAAGAACAATTGTCTCTGAACGCTCCCAGACTTCTGATCTCTTTTTATTGCTCCTCTATTAACTTCAATTCAACAAAGATGTGTTTTTGTTACGTTTGCTGGTGCTTTAGCTGTGTTTTTTTTTTTTCTTTTTGGGGTGGGGGCTATTTTCATTATTGCAAACTGAACTGATCTAACTTTGCATGTATTAATAGTTTACATGAATACTCTTATTTTGGAAGTTTATATTTTTTAAATTTTAACTTTTATTTTAGATACAGGTGGCATATTTTTATGTATGACACATTAAAATTATTTCTTAATATATTGGGAATGAATTCTCAGGTGTTTTGGATCTGCAGTCAGTTTGTGGGAAGTAGAGGATTTTCTAGCCCTTCTTTTTTCATTTGCATTTTCTTGGTAATTACCACTACCATCACCAATTAAAGGTGCTTATTTGGTTGGAAAGGTAGCCTAAGACCTGTTTCTTTCTCTGCCACAACCTTCTCTCTCTTTTGTTTTACTTTTGTAGATAAATGAAATAAAAACATATTCCAGAAATAAAATGCTAGATATATCCATTATATTAAATTTGATTTACATATAATTCTAGCCTAAAGATTCCCTATAGAATTCTTACTAAAGTCGTCTGGCTCTTATCTTATTATGCAACAAAGTCCGAAGTTCTGGGTAAGATAGATAATAACTTTGTGCATCTTCACTGATAATTGTTTGTAATTAGTAATCCTGTGGGTGAAATGCAAAAGGCTGAAGAGAATGGGCCTGAGTCAATGCCCTTTTTCTTTTGTCTTTTTGTTTAAAAGCCTTAATGTACTTTTTAAGGCAAACAAGTTTTAGCAATAAATAACATTACATAAACAATTTCAAAGAAGAAAAAATTACCCACATCTAATCATCAGGAAAGATAAACTGTTGACATGACAATCTCTTTTGAAATCATGGCACTATGATTGTATGTATATAGATATGTATACACACATATGCAAGCACACACATCTCATACTATATGAGTAACATTGTGAACATTTTCTATCTACTATATGCCATACACAAAATTTTGTCTCAAGAAATATGCATATATGTAGTTTTTAATAGTTGTATTATTTTGTATTAATTCACTTTAAAATATTTAATCAATTCTCTGCTGAAAGATATCTGTAATGAAGCTTAGAGAAGCAACTACTTAGGTCATGCAGCTGATGAATATTGAAAAAGAAAAATAAAATTTGTTTTTTCTGTTTTTAAATCCCATGCTGCTCCCACTACAGAACATTGGCTTACTTTTTTCACACAGCATTTCCAATTATTTCTATGCATGTCATTGACCCAGACAAATCACTCTAAGTTCTAAAAACAAGGTTAATGTTGCAGGTTAAATAACTCATTCATTTTTGCTTTTTCACCCATTTAAAAGAAGGCCCTTCCAATATATTGTAGCTCCCTGTGCTTAACAGTGTGAAAACATTACATAAAGACTCCTTGTTTTACATAATTTTGAAAGTTGACATGGAAAGTTCCACCATACAAATGCCCCCAGCTGCATTGTTAGAAAAATTAGCCGTAAGCTTAGCTTGCATTGAACAAAAATGAGCAGTTACAACAATAAAACAAAGCTCACCAGTCATCTGGCATTGTGTAAACCCAGTCATAAAGTGCATGTTATGATGTAACACCCACTGGGCCTAATTATTCCCTTTTATGTACAGAAAAGCACAAGCTGTGCAACCTTTAGGAGTACTGACTACTCAGAAAGGCTTCCATTCCTCTCTCCTCCCACTCCCTGCCCACAATAGAAATTGTCCCATCAAGCCTCCATTCTGCTAGGAGAGAGAATAGAATCTTTGGTAATTGATAGTCTCTCTTCTGGCACAGTGTAGAACAAAAGCCTGCAATTGTCACCCCTCTGCTCAGACACATTGAATGGATTCTCAGTCCCAACAAGTTAAGATCTTCAACACTGCCTGAAGTCCTCAGTGATAGAGACTGGCTAGCCTTCACTGTCTTGTCCTCACCACTGTCTCTCTGTAACTCTTAGCTTATGCCAAACTATTTGTTCTTTGTTCCCCAGAAGCAAATCCTACAGCTCATCTTTCTTTCTTTTTTTAACTTTCATTATAAGTTCAGGGTCACATATTCAGGATGTGTGTGTTTGTTAGATAGGTAAATGTGTGTCATGGGGATTTGTTGTACAGATTATGTCATCAACCAGGTATTAAGTCTAGTGTTCACTAGTTACTTTTCCTGATGCTCTCCCTCCTGTCATCCTCTGCCCTCCGGGCCCCAGTGTGAGTTATAACATGACTACATCTTTATAGCCCTTCTACCTATGTGAATTCTGTCCTTTGACACATGCTAATATACCACCTTCTTCCCAAAGTCTTCTTCCAAACTATGTTAGGCTTTGTTGATGCCTCGTTTCTTTCTTTGTAATACTTACTTGCTCCTAAATTAATATTTTTATTGTGAATTTTATTTCTCCAACATGTTATTTTTTGTCTCTACCAGTAAAATACTTGTCCTTTACTCTGTCTCTAACTGCTTAAATGCTGACATACTATCTTCTCTTAGGTGTTCAAATATAGTGTCTGATTAATTTTCTTGGACTGAGAGTTTACCCTTTCTGAGATAGGCTTTAACATTACAGTGAATTAAAAAAAAAAAAAAAAAAGCCTTTTTTTGGTTATTGTTTTCCCAGAGAGAACCATTTGCAATTGAATCACTATTTTAAAACATTCTTTATATTAGTATTCAGTCCCTCTGAAACTATTGAACACAATTAGCACCAATGAATACAGGTAGTATCTATTACACTGATAAAGACAGCCCCAGACATGAAGAGTATGTAGACTCAGTATATTTAGTAACAACAGAAGGCATAATTCTCTGAAAGGTTCTCTCAGGGGTTCTTTTACCAAACAGGATTGGGAAAGAACCTAGACTGCTTAGTATGAAAGTAAAATGTTGAACTTTTAAACAGTCATGCTGCTTTAATACCAGGAATATTTAAAGAGGCCTTTAGCTATTTTGCTGTTCTCATATTATAAGCAAATAGTCATAGTTTATCTTCTGTCGTGCTGCTTTAGGGTCTTCTAAGCCAATCTCAAAAGGTAAATATCAATTGTTCAGCCATAAAAGTCCATAAAAACCAGAGTTCCAGAAACAGCATTATGTTTTGCATACAGTAATGTGTTTGTAAGTGTTTTATAAGCCATCTGCAACAAAAAAGGTAGTGTGAATACAAGTAAATATGATATGTCAGTTATGGGACACTTAATAATATTAGCAATATGTTTCAATCAGAACCACATTTATTAAGGAACTTTATGTGGTTTTCTTTTTCAATTTGAAGCTAATACATTGCTTAAAAGAACTCCAAGTATATGTATGGTATCAATCCTTGCATACGAGCTGATGTTTATAACAGTGCACCATGGGACATTACTTCCAGAATGGCTCGAAAGCCAAACCATGAATTTAGAGGGCTACATGAGTTTTCATTATCAATTTTCAGCAACCCAGACATTTCTATACAACATAAACTAAAGCAACTGCATATCATAAATGTGACCTCAAATCCATTTATTTTGTTAATTTCCCCTCTGCTACAATTCTTACCTGAGCCTTGGGAGGTAAAGATGGAAGGTTTAAATCAGTCCAATTTTAATAACACTCAGGAATTCATTTCTCACCCAAATGGATATATCTTTTATCCTTTTGCTAAAGGAGGAAACATTTAGTTTGCTTTTCCTTTATGAACAAATTATCAACCTACAGTCTATAAGGTATTCACTAATCTAAAATTAACACAAGAATACTGTTTAATTTAATGAAGCTTTTGGGAAGGTTTCAGATTTGGTTATTCTATTCATGCATCCTTTCTTTCACATAAGACTGAAGTAACAAACAACAAAATCACTCTATTTAGATTCTCTTGGATTTATTATCTTTCTGTAAACCATTCCCTGAGCTTCAGGGTACTTTGTTCATGGTCTATACCTGCAGCTCTTTACCCGTTGATTACCTTCAGACTACAGGAGCCACTTTGCCCTGCAAGCACAGAGAGTTTGTACCCTTTTGGTACAGTCTTTAGCCAATGATACAAAGACTGACAGACTGGGGTGTGAGAGCTTAGGTCTCTAGCCTCAGGTCACAGCAACTTTTTCCAGTGAAATTAGCTAAAATTTTCTTCCATGTGACTTTGCCTCAAATCTTATTCTTGCTTGGTTTCCTCAGTTTATCTTTTGAGTTCTTCCTAATAATTCGCTTGAATACAAATGCTCAATTTGAGTTGTACTTCTGGGGAACTTGAACTAAAACAGCTTTTCGTACACCTCAATATTTGCTTATTCAGTATAATTCTTGGTCTACCAGCAAAGAATGATACATAAATAATTTATTTTATTATAAATTAATTTTTTAAGTAATAATTTTGTTGGAGTTGCCTTTGGCGAGAATATGGGCTTAGAAGTCAGAGAAAGATTCAAAGTCAGCCTGGGCTGCTCACTAGCTGTACAACATTGGTAAATTTAATTAGTCTTTTACAGTGCTTGTTTCTTCAACTCCATTGGAATTAATCTCTATAGGGATGTGTTAAACATTACATGAATTTGTCTAGCCTATGTTTTGCTCCTAGAATTTCTCATTATGAATTTTTATCTTTGTCCTACCTGCCTGTCTACCTGTTTGAAAATGTTTAATCTGCCAAAAGTATGATCTATGTTACTTTATTGCAGGTAGGTTAGGTCATGCCAATTTCACTATTAATTTTTCAGGGAAAGTCAGGGAATATTAAGAAAGTGCAAGATTGAAAGGCATAGAATTAGAGATATTGCTATTCTGTATATGTAGCGATGGACTATGTATCCTTCCTGTAATCCAGAAAGCCAGTACTATTTTCTGTCTTTGTCCTTCCAACTGTGGCAGCATTACCACATGTAACTACAAATGCCTTTATAGTAGCAAAGCTTCAAGAATTCTAGATATTAGAGAAACATATAGCTTTAAAAGTTTGCAGAGGAAATCTAATCAGTTGATATTTTATTTACTATAAAAGCAGTTAAACTGCTTAATGATTTTGTCCCTGGAGAAGCAGCATTACAGTGGTCATGTTACTTTGTAGTTACAATTACTTGCCAAACTAACACCTACCATCCATTCCTTGTTTGCACATATAAATCCAGCTTGTTTAGTTATCTTAATGGAAACCATCATTCTCAGCAAACTATTGCAAGAACAGAAAACCAAACACCGCATGTTCTCACTCATAGGTGAAATCGAACAATGAGAACACTTGGACACAGGAAGGGGAACATCGCACACGGGGGCCTATTGTGGGGTGGGGGGAGTGGGGAGGGATAGCATTAGGAGATATACCTGATGTAAATGACGAGTTAATGGGTGCAGCACACCAACATGGCACATGTATACATATGTAACAAACCTGCACGTTGTGCACATGTACCCTAGAACATAAAGTATAATAAAAAAAAATTTAAACAATAAAAAAAGATCACCCCATTTTATTTTTATTGTTTTTTTAATTATATGACCTAATTTGACCAAATAAATTTTAATAAAAGTATTTATAGATCTTTTTGGAAATGCTATTTATTCATTTTGAGAGGGCAATCAGAAGTAAGTTGTTTTTTAATCTCTGCTTCAATTTCACTGGATATTATCAGTCATGTATATGAGCTTTGTAGCTGCTGTAGCCATCTCATGACTGTAGTGAAAATGAAACTTTCAAGTAAGAAGGTAAATCCAAGAAATTTGCAGGAAAACAGAATCAGAGCAACTCACCTTGGAAGAGAGTCAATTCTCTTAATTACTATTTGTGTGAACTAATAAATTTCCATATTTTCAAAGTCAATTTGGGTGGGCCTATTAGTTTCCAAGGGCTTTGGTAACAAATTATAACACCTCATAACAAACCTGATAGCTTCAAACAATAGAAATATATTCCCTCGCAGCTCTGGAGGCCAGAAGTTTGACATCAAGGTATTGGCAAAGTTCATTCTTTCTGGAGATTCTGAGAAAGAATCTGTTCCATGCTTATCTCCTAGCTTCTGGTTAGCTGCCAGCAATGCTTGGCATTCATCAGTAGTAGACACATCACTGCAGTCTCTAACTGAGACTTCTCAGGTCTGTCTCAAGTGTTCCTCTGTGTGCCAAATCTCTCTCTTCTCTCTCTTATAAAAACATTAGTCATTGGACTTAGGGCCCATCCTAAACCCAGAGTAATATCACCTAGAGATTTCTAATTTAATTCTCTCTACTAAAATCCTATTTCCAACTAGGGTCACATTCACAGAAATTGGGGGAAAAGACTTAGACATATTTGTTTGGAGGGACACAATTCAACACAGTTGAATTTTTGTTACTCACAGACACAACCATTCTGACTGATCCAGACTCCAATTTTATTCAAATAAATAACTCCTTTATTCTTTACCCAAATTCTAGGATCCTGGTCCCTCAAGATAATATAATTCTACAATTTAAACTTTTTAAAAAGTTATCTAATGTATTCCTTGCAATAAAAATTCTCTTCAGGGAGTTCGTAAGCAATGATTGTCATACTATTTTTAATTACTCTCAAACGTATGTTTTTCATGACATCCAAATTACTTCCAGATAATTTTGATCATTTGAAATCTTCTGTGAACACAAAAAGCATATCTTGCTTTTGAAGATCCCAAATTGTGTGGCTTATCTATATGAAAGAGGACTTTAAATCTTTATTAGGACCATAAAGGTATGGTATTAACAGCAATTTTCTAAAATAGTGATCTAGATTGACAGATGGAAAATGCCTATTTTCTCTGGCATACAATAAAATGAGGGAGAGACATGGAACATCCAGAACTAAGACAGACAGAAAAAAAAATGCCATTAATTTAAAATTATGTTTATTTTAGGATGTTTTACATGTTTATTTAATAAGCACCCAATGGGATCAGTTCATGTGTCCTGCCATTTCCATTAAAAAAAATCTACAATCTTTGATGCTCTTGCAGTAGACATAATAACTTCTTAAAGAAATGGTGTTAAAAGTTTGAGCTTTTTGAAGCATCTTTGAAAGTAGTATCTGGTAAGTCAAATGTATAGGAGTTTTAACATGAACTATATGAGCAGAGTCTGAGTATAGAATACCATGTATTCCTATTATTCTGGAGAAACAGACATGAACAAACTTCTGCCCAATGATCAACTTGCACACCCAGTCAGATGTCATCCCCAAGAATAAAACCACCACAAAACATTTCACAAGTACATTCGTACATTAATGTGAAGAAGAAAAATCAATATATTAAGAAAATTTGGCATAGTGGGAGATACACTTCGTAGATACTTTTTCTTTTTTTTTCTTTCTTTCTTTTTT
>NW_012101343.1:3492113-3499658 GCF_000951045.1 Mandrillus leucophaeus
TGGTCTCGATCTCTTGAC
Organism: Mandrillus leucophaeus; assembly: GCF_000951045.1. Lineage (NCBI taxonomy): Eukaryota > Metazoa > Chordata > Mammalia > Primates > Cercopithecidae > Mandrillus > Mandrillus leucophaeus. The sequence goes on from NW_012101343.1 coordinate 3,492,132, forward strand.
CTCATGATCCACCCACCTCAGCCTCCCAAAGTGCTAGGATTACAGGCATGAGCCACCGCACCCAGAGATAGATACTTTTGATTCAAATCCTGCCTTCACCTTTTTCCAAGATGATGATCCAATTACTCGGTTTAATTTTTTATTATAAAATAAGATATTCATTTTGAACAACACTAAATTCTCCACTACACGCTTATTAAAATACTGAAAAGTCAAAACACTGACAACATTAAATGCTGGTGAGGTGGTTGAGCAATGCAGATTCTCATTTATTGCTGGCAGGAGTGCAAAATGGTCTAGTCTTTTTTTTTTTTTTTTTTTTTTTTTTTTTAAGTTTCAGGGATACATTGCATGTTTGTTGTATGGATATATGCATATTGCTGGGGTTTGGATTTCTACTGATTCCATCATACAAATAGTGAAAATAGTACTCAATGGTAATTTTTCAAAACTTCCCCTTGCTTCCTCCTCCTGCCTTGAGAATATCCACTGCCTATTGCTTCCATCTTTATGTCTGTGTGTGCTTATTGTTTAGCTCCCATGTATAAGTGAGAAAATGAAGTATTTGATTTTCTGTTTCTGCATTACTTCAGTTAGGATAATGGCCTAACTGCATCCAGGTTGTTGCAAAGGACAAGATTTCATTGTTTTTTTCTCTTTCTTTTTTTTTTTTTTTTTTTTTTTTAATTTTTATGGCTGGGTAGTATTCCATGATGTATATGTACCACAATTTTTTTATCCAATCCACCATTGATGGGCATCTAAGTTGGTTGCTTGTCTTTGTTATTGTGAATACTGCTGTGACAACATAAAAGCACTGGTGTCTTTTTGGTAGAACAATTTATTTTTGTTTGGGTAGATACTCACTAATTGGATTGCTGGGTCAAATGGTCATTCCATTTTTATTTCTTTGAGAAATCTCCATGTTGTTTTCCCCAGGAGCTAAAATAATTGACATTCTCACTAACCGTGTGTAAGTGTTCCCTTTTCTCCACATCCTCGCCAACATCTGTTAGTTTTTACTTTTTAATAATAGCCATTCTGACTGAAGTAAGATAATACATCATTGTAGTTTTGATTTGCATTTCTCTGATGATTAGTGATGTTTGGCATATATTCATATGTTTATTGGCTGCTCTTTTTTTGAGAACTGTCTATTCATGTTCTTTGCCCACTTTTTAACTTTTTTTTTTATTTCATGCTGATTGGTTAATGTTTCTTACAGATTCTGGTTGTTAGTCCTTTGTTGGATATATAGTTTGCAAATATTTTCTCCCCTTCTATAAGTTGTCTGTTTACTCTGCATAGTAAGAGCATCTTTTGCTGTGCAGAAACCTTTTAGTTTAATTAGGTCTGACTTGTCAATTTTTGTTTAGGTGCATTTGCTTTTGAGGTCTTAGTCATAAATTCTCTGCCTAGGCCAATGTCCAAAGAAGTTTTTCCAAAGTTTTCTTCTAGGACTTTTATAGTTTCACATCTTATTTTGAAGTCTTTATCTTGAGTTCATTTTTGTCTATGATGAGAAGTAGGGGTTCATTTTCATTCTTCTACATATGGTTAACCAGTTTTCCCAGAACATTGTGTTGAATAGGGTGTCCTTTTCCTATTCTTCATTTCTGGATTTCCTATTCTGTTCCATTAGTGAATGTGTCTATTTTTGTACCACTTCCATGCTCTTTTGGTTACTAGCCTTGTAGTATAGTTTGAAGCCAGATAATATAATGCCTCCAGCTTTATAACTTTTGCTTAGTATTGCATTGGCTATTTGGGATCTTTTTGGTTCCACATGGATTGTAGAATTTTTTTTTTTCTAATTTTGTGAAAAATAACATTGGTTATTGGACAGGAATAATATTGAATCTGTAGATTGCTTTAAACAGTATGCACATTTTAACCATATTGATTCTTCCAATGCATTAACATGGAGTGCTTTTCCATTTATTGTGTAATCTATGATTTCTTTCAGCAGTGCTTTGTTCTCCTTGTAGAAATCTTTTATCTCCTTGATTGGATGTATTCCTAGGTTCTTTATTTTGGTGTGGCTATTGTAAATGGGATTGCATTCTTGATTTGGCTCTCAGCTTGAGTGTTATTGGTGTATAGAAATGCTACTACTTGTAGGATATTGATTTGGTATTCTGAAACTTTACTGAAGTTGCTTATCAGGTCTAGGAATCTTTTGGAAGAATCTTTAGAGTTTTCTCAGTATAGAATCATATTGTCAGCAAAGAGAAGTACTTTGGCTTCCTCTTTTCCTATTTGGATGCCTTTTATTTCTTTCTCTTGCCTGATTGCCTTGGCTAGGATTCATTGTGCCTTGTCTCTGGCACAAGACAAAGATGTCCACTCTCACTTCCACTAGTCACTTCTGCTAGTGAGAGTGGACATCCTTGTCTTGTGCTAGTTTTCGGGGAATGCTGCCAACTTTTGCCTGTTCGGTATAATGTTGGCTGTGGGTTTACTATGGATAGTTCTTATTGTTTTGAGTTATGTTCCTTCAATGTGTACTCTGTTAAGGGTTTTTATCATGAAGATAGATTAGATATGTTAGATTTTATGGAATGCCTTTTCTGCATCTATTGAGATGACCATATGTTTGTTGTATTTAATTCTGTTTCTGTGGTGAATCACATTTATTGATTTATGTATGTTGAACCATCCTTGAATTCCAGAAATAAAGTTCACTTGACCATGATGAATTATTTTTTAATATGGTGCTTTATACAGTTTGTTAATATTTTGTTGAAGATTTTTGCATCTATGTTCATCATGAATATTGGCTTACAGTTTTCTTTTTATGTTGTGTCTTTGCCAGGTTTTGGTATTAGTGTATATTGGTTTTGTAGAAAGAGTTAGAGAAGAATGCCTCTCTAACTCCTTTTTGTAATAGTTCAGTAAGATTGACACAGCTCTTCTTTGTATGTCTGATAGAATTTGGCTATGAATCCAAATCCATCTAGTGTAGGTTTTATTATGTTTGGTTTTGTATTGGTAGGTATGTTTTTTTAATTACAGATTCAATTATTGGCCTGTACAGGATTTCAATTTCTTTCTGTTTAATCTTGGAAGGTTGTATATGTCCAGAAAATTATCGGTATCTTCTGAATTATTTAGTTTGTACAAATAATGATGGTCAGAGTAGTTTCTGAAGATCTTTTGCATTTCTGTAGAATCAGTTGTAATGTCACTTTTGTCACTTTTGATTTTGCTTATTATAATCTTTTCTATTAGTCCTGTTTGCTTGTAGTTTGTCAATCTTCTTTATCCTTTCAAAGAATCAACTTTTTTTTCATTGAGTCTTTGTATGGTTTTTGTTCTTAATTTACTTCTGCTATGATTTCAGTTGTTTCTTTTTTTCTGCTAGGTCTGAGTTTGGTTTGTTCTTGTTTTCCTCATTCCTTTAGGTATGACGTTAGGTTGTTAGTTTTAGATATTTTTAACTCCTTGGTGTAGAAATTTTGTACTATAAAATTTCCTCTTAACACTGCTTTTGCTGTATCCCAGAGATTGTAGTATGTTGTGTCTCTATTTCCATTTGTTTCAAAGATGGTTTAAAAAGTTTTGCCCTAAGTTTGCTATTGACCTCCAAATCAATAAGGAGCAAGTGGTTTAGTTTTGATGGATTTTTCAGGTTCTAAGAGTTCCTGTTGGTATTGATTTTAATTTTTATGCCAGTGTCTTCTGAGAAGATATGTAGTATGATTTTGAATTTTTTACTTTATTAAGACTTGCTTTATGACTGAGCATGTAATCAACCTTAAGAGTATGTCCTTGTGTAGTTGAGAAGAATGTATATTCTGTGGTTGTCAGTGGGATATTGTGTAGGTGCCTATTAGCTCCACTTGGCCAAGTGTCCAATTTTAGTCTTGAATTTATTTGTTAGTTTTGAGCCTCAATGTTTTGTCTAAATGCCGTCAGTGGGATGCTGAAGTCCCCCACTATTATTGTGTAGCTATCTCTTTACATAGGTTTAATAGTAATTGTTTTATGAATCTAAGTGCTCCAATGTTGGGTGTATGTATAATTAGAGCAGTTAAATCTTCTTGATGAATCAAATACTTCATCATTATGTAGTCCCCTTTTTGCCCTTTTTGTCTTTTTTATTTCTGTTATTGGCAAACAGTCTGTTTTATCTGGTATAAAAATAGCAATCCCTGCTTTCTTTTTCATTTGCGTTATAGATCTTTGCTCATCCCTTTACTTTGAGCCTGTGAGTGTCATTAAATGTGAGATGCATCTCTTGAAGACAGCAAAAGATTGAGTTAGTCTAATCCAATATGCCCCTCTAAGTCTTATAAGTGGAGCATATAGTCTGTTTACATTGAAGGTTAATATTGATATGTGGGGTTTTGTTCCTATACTGGTGTTTTTAACTAGTTGCTTTATAGTTTTTATTTTTATTTCCTTTATATGGTATGTGGGCCTTGTACTTACACGCACTTCTGTAGTGACAAGTATCATTCTTTTGTTGCCATGTTTAGAACTTCTTTAAACATTTCTTAAAAGTCTAGGCTGGTGGTGATGAATTCCCTTAGTCTTTGCTGGTCTGGAAAAGACTATTTCTCCTTGTTTTTGAAACTTAGTTTTGTAGGAAATGAAATTCTTGGATGGAATTTTTTTCTTTAAAAGTGCTAAAAAAGGGACCCTCAATCTCTTCCGGTTTGTAAGGTTTCTGCTAAGAAAACCACTGTCAATCTAAGGGGGAATTCCTTTTATAAGTAATTTGACCCTTTTCTCCAACTACCTTTAAATTTTTTTATTTCTTGTTGACTTTGGATAGTTTGATGACTATATGCTTTGGGGAGGTCATCTTGTATAGTTTCTCACAGGAGTTCTCTGAATTTCTCGGGTCTGCATGTTGACTTCTCCACCACAATTGGGGAAATTTTCCTGAGTTAAATTCTTGAATATATTTTCCAAGTTGCCTACTTTTTCTTCTTCTCTCTCAGGAATGCCAGTAAGTCATAGGTTTTGTCATATTACATAATCTAATGTTTCTCAAAAGCTTTGTTCAGTTTTCTAAGTTCTTTTAAAAAAATTTCAAGAGACCAGTTTTTTAGCTGTAAAAGCCTTTCTCTTTCTTTGTCCAGCCTATTGTTTAGGCTTCCAAATACATTTTGAAATTCCAGTAGTGAAATTTTCAATTCCAAAAGTTCTTTTTGGCTCTTTTTTGTTTATCCATGTCATCTTTCACATCCTGAATCTTTTTTTTTTTTTTTTTTTTTTTTGGCTTGTCTCTTTGTTTTTGATTGCAGCTTTCTCCTGGGTCTCACTGAGTTACCTCGCCATTCATATATTTAACTCTCTATCATCCATTTCAGACATTGCAATCTGGTTAGGACTCATTGCTAAGGAGTACATACAATCTTTTGGAGGTAACAAAACACTCTGGCTTTTTATGTTGCCAGAGTTCTTGCTATAGTTTCTTCTTATCTGAGGAAGTTCTTGTTTCTTTTTTTGAATTTCCTATCAGTTGGATGGTGTTATGTTTTTATTCTTTTTTTTTTTTCCTTTGAGGGTTTGACTGTAGTATATGTTGTGTATAATCGAATGACTTTGGTTTTGGGTGCTTTCAGAGGACTAAAGCTCGGAACGGGTTCCTCGGTTGCAGATAGGTTCTTTGCCAGGACATTCTCAGATCCTGCTTGTCGATGTAATTGTTTATTTGGTTTGGTGGTGCAATTCATGCTGAAGTCCAGTAGATGGTGCTTAAGAGTAAGAGCTGGCTAGTGAACTGATGCTCGGTCAATATACATGCCCTGATGGAGGTACCAGGAAGAGATGTTGATGCTAGCTAACCTAGTGGGGACTTGGAGAACTTTTCTGTCTAGCACTCTGTGTCTAGCTAAAGGATTATACATGCACCAATCAGCACTTTGTGTCTAGCTCAGGGTTTGTAAATACACCAATCAGTACTCTGCGTCTAGCTCAAGGTTTGTAAATACACCAATCAGTACTCTGTATCTAGCTCACCTAGTGAGGACTTGGAAAACTTTTCTTTCTAGCACTCTGTGTCTAGCTAAAGGATTGTAAAGGACCAATCAGCACTGTGTCAAAATGGACCAATCAGTTCTCTGTAAAATGGACCAATTGGGTCTCTGTAAAATAAACCAATCAGCTCTCTGTAAAATGGACGAATCAGCAGGACGTGGGTGGGGCCAGATAAGGGAATAAAAGCAGGCTGCCGGAGCCAGCCAGTGGAACCTGAGCCAGTCTGCTTGGGTTGTTTTCCATGCTGTGGAAGGTTTATTCTTTCATTCTTTGCAGTAAATGTTGCTGCTCACTCTTTCTGTCCATGTCGCTTTTATGAAGTGTAACACTCATGGGGAGGGTCTGCAGCTTCACTCCTGAAGCCAGCGAGACCAGAAGCCAGCGAGACCATGAACCTGCTGGGAAGAATGAACAATTCCAGATGTGTCACCTTTAAGAGCTGTGACACTCACCATGAAGGTCTGCAAGTTGGCTCTTGAAGTCAGTGAGACCACGAACCCACAGAAGGAAGAAACTGTGGACACTTCCGAACATCAGAATGAACAACCTCCAGACACACCATCTTTAAGAACTGTAACACTCATCGTGAGGGTTCGCACCTCCATTCTTGAAGTCAGCGAGACCAGGAACCCACCAATTCCAGACACGCCACCTTGTAATATGTGCCTTCCTTCCTGTTCACCTTCTGCTGTGATTGTAAGTTTTCTGAGGCGTTCCCAGCCACGCAAAACTGTGAATCAATTAAACTTTTCTTCATAAATTATCTGTTCTCAGGTAGTTCTTTATAGCAGTGTGAAAACAGACTAACACAGCAGAAAAAAGTATTATCAGGACAGTGAAATATTGTGTGTTACTACTACAATGATTGATAATGTCATTATACGTTTGTCAAAACCCATAAAATGAGTAGGGTTCACTACCAACCTTACATTAGTGAACCCTAATGTAAACTATGCAAATATAGCCTAGGCAAATATGTAAACTATGACCTTTAAGTATTAATTTTGTGTCACTGTCGATTCATGGATTATAACAAATGATTCTTCTGCAGAATGTTGACAGTGGGGGAGTGTGTGCATGTGTGTGGTCAGGGGCCATATAGAAACTCTAGCTTTTCAGTTTAATTTTACTGTATGAAGCTGCTCTAAAAATAAGTCTATTAAAAAGATAGTAACACTGGTCTCTGTATGGAAGGAATGCACATGTTTATTGCCTATAGTCACAATAGGAAATATATGGAATCAAGGTCCATCAATGAATGAATGAATAAAGTGAATGCGGTGTGTATAATGAAATACCATGCAGCCAGAAAAAGGAATGCAATCCTGTCATTAGTAGCAACATGTATGGATGTGGAGGATATTCGTTATATGAAAAAAGTCTATAAAATTTTTTTAAGACAATTTTGCAGATAGTTCTCAAAGACTATTAAAAAAAAAAAAACATTTTGAGGCCAGCATAGTGACCTACACCTGTTATCTTAGCACTTTGGGAGGCTGAGGTGAGAAGATCATTTGGGTTCAGAAGTTTGAGGAT
>NW_012101343.1:3499708-3522968 GCF_000951045.1 Mandrillus leucophaeus
TTGAAGTCAGCGAGACCAGGAACCCACCAATTCCAGACACGCCACCTTGTAATATGTGCCTTCCTTCCTGTTCACCTTCTGCTGTGATTGTAAGTTTTCTGAGGCGTTCCCAGCCACGCAAAACTGTGAATCAATTAAACTTTTCTTCATAAATTATCTGTTCTCAGGTAGTTCTTTATAGCAGTGTGAAAACAGACTAACACAGCAGAAAAAAGTATTATCAGGACAGTGAAATATTGTGTGTTACTACTACAATGATTGATAATGTCATTATACGTTTGTCAAAACCCATAAAATGAGTAGGGTTCACTACCAACCTTACATTAGTGAACCCTAATGTAAACTATGCAAATATAGCCTAGGCAAATATGTAAACTATGACCTTTAAGTATTAATTTTGTGTCACTGTCGATTCATGGATTATAACAAATGATTCTTCTGCAGAATGTTGACAGTGGGGGAGTGTGTGCATGTGTGTGGTCAGGGGCCATATAGAAACTCTAGCTTTTCAGTTTAATTTTACTGTATGAAGCTGCTCTAAAAATAAGTCTATTAAAAAGATAGTAACACTGGTCTCTGTATGGAAGGAATGCACATGTTTATTGCCTATAGTCACAATAGGAAATATATGGAATCAAGGTCCATCAATGAATGAATGAATAAAGTGAATGCGGTGTGTATAATGAAATACCATGCAGCCAGAAAAAGGAATGCAATCCTGTCATTAGTAGCAACATGTATGGATGTGGAGGATATTCGTTATATGAAAAAAGTCTATAAAATTTTTTTAAGACAATTTTGCAGATAGTTCTCAAAGACTATTAAAAAAAAAAACATTTTGAGGCCAGCATAGTGACCTACACCTGTTATCTTAGCACTTTGGGAGGCTGAGGTGAGAAGATCATTTGGGTTCAGAAGTTTGAGGATATAGTGAGCTATGATTATGTTATGGTACTCTAGCCTGGGTGTGAGAGTAAGATTGTATTTCTAAAACAAAAAGCAGTGACGAAAAAACCCCCGAAAGATTTGCTGTATTTCTTTCTAACTTATTTTTGTTTATATAGCATTTTCTTACATAATAGTAATGCTATATAGTACTATTATTAAATAATAATATTATTAAATAGTGACAATATTCAATTTTTAATTCTAGAACTATTTGTTGTGTACCTATTATGGCCCCAAAACTCTTCTAGGCAATCAAAATACAATTATAAACTTGGAAGAGAAATTCTCTGTTTTCATGAAAGTTGAATTCTAATGAAAATGTAACACCCAGAAACACAAATCTATAAATAATATATGTGTATTTACTGATCAGGGTTTTAAAAAGTAGCAATAGTAAGGAGTGTAAGAACTAATACAAATTAAACATAAGCAGCTTAGTTCTTCTTAATGGAAATAAAGGAAGAAGTATATCTCCCATTTTCTTAGAGCATTTATTTTAGAAAACTGGTCATTTTAAGTTTTTTTTTTTTTGTATCTCTTTGAAATGTATGTAAATCTTTTTGAAAGCTAAATAGCCTCTTGACAGCTTTTAGACCCAGAGATATCTTTCCAAAGGACCGGGAAACTATCTCATTGAAATTTAATCAACAAAGATAGCACCTTATCTCCTCTTTTCCTCCTGTTTCTATGTGAAGGCAAGAAACATAACATCAATGGGCGCCTTACTCCAAGTTGCAAAACTAATTCTTGTAACAAACATGTAAGAGGTTTATTTTTCTATCAAATGAAAGTAATTAGTTAACACAGAGTCCCTCTACGAAGTGAATTTATGCTGAACTGTGTGTGACAAACAGTGCTGTCAAGTCCTCTTATTTGAGGACTAGCTATTGTTTATCTTAAGAATACATTTGTAATGGGTTGTGTATGCTTCTCTATATTAAAAAAGGAGACTTATTTTTGTCTTTGCAGTCTCTTAGTGGATTGCCTGTGATTTGTGTCACATCCTGTTTTAATTCTTATTAAACAATAAAATTGTGTTATTTCTCTTCCACCTTTATGGTGGTGGAGAGACTTCTGGGCTGGAAGGAGATTTTGTTTTTAATTATATTTTGTCAACATGGAATAGAAAATTATGCAATAGGATGTGTTTGAGGATGTGGATTTAGAGAGAATGGCCTACAAATTCTTTCTAGGGAAACAATATTTCAGTAGAGATCTGAATATTAGAAAAGAACTAGCTATATAAAATATCTATGGAAAATAATCCAATTAGTGAGAATAGCAAACATGATAGTTGAGACAAAGATAAGCCTGGTTTATTTTAATAATAGAAAGTAGGCCAATATATATAAGACTGAAAGAATGATAGGAAAAATGATAAACAAATAAGGTCAGAAAGGTAAGTTGACATCATGTAGGTCTTGCTGTCATTAAGGAGATATTTTTTAAAAGATTCTATGTATAATTATGTGTATCACCTAGCTCATGATTTCAAAAATATTGCTACTAGGTTTGCTTTGTACGGAATAGGCTATGAAGGAGACAGAGCTGTAGCAAGTAGGTAATTAGGAGTCTATTATAGTTGTCCAGGCAGGAAATAGGACTAGAATAAGAGTGGTGGAAGTTTTGAGAGATGATTGAATTTGGAATAAACTTTGGAGATAGACAACTCCATTTGGAAAAGAAGACTACGAAAAACAGAAATCAAGAATACTTGATTCCTAGGTCCTTGTCCTCTGCAATTGTATGAATGGTGACACCATTATAGACTGTGATAGGCTAGGGAAGACTAATTTTAAGGGGGAAATCAAAAATTCCATTCAGCCATGTAAACCAAGGATCTGAATAATGTCATCTAGAATAGAGTATTGCTGGTGATAAAAAGATGGATATAAGCTGTGCCCTGAGACACATAGACATTTAAAGAACTGAAAAATGGGGAGAAGCTAGGAAAGGAAAACGATGAGTCATTAGTACAGTAGGAGGTAAAACAAGACTGTGATTTTACATATGCCAAAAACTGATTTTGAGTTGAGAGGAAGTTGTCAACCGTGTCAGAGACGTGAGTTCAGGTGTGATAAGAACAGATATTTGAATTTTGTATTTAGAAAGGTAGTCAGTCATTGGTGACCTTGATAAGATCACTTTCAATGGAATGATGGGGAAGAAAATCTAAATTGAGTGGAATAAGGAGGTGAGGAAAAGAAGATTAAATTATAGGCAACTCTCTTGTTAGTTGATGGGAAGCATGAGTACAAAAGAGAAAAGCTGTGCATTTTTAAAAAAAATAACCGGGACTGATTTTATATCAGAGTCTAAGACTCCAGCTATTTTAAAAGTAAAGTCTTTTTCATTGTCGTCAGTATGTCCCCACCATCTCTTCAGATACATAGAGAAAAATGACAGAGACAACAGCAATAAATTCAGCATGAAAAATGACAATATACACTCCAAAGTATATGCGTCACCTTGCAAACTTAGGATTCTTAATACGAACACAATTTAGTGGGGTTTATTTATGCCACCTCCTATTTCTTTAAGAAAAGAATAATACCTATTTTATAAATGTTTAAAATCATGTTAAAATATTATATGAATTTTGTTTTTCTGTCAATCACATGCTAGGTCTTTTCAGAATTTTTTTTTTTAAATCATGTAACCATAGGTTTAAGCAAAACTAAACAACTTTCCATCTCCCCTGATAAATTACTGTTTTTAAATTTTAATTTTCCTCTTTTGAATTCTATTTAATATTTTTAAAAAATATTTTGGAACTTTTTTGAGTAGTTTATGATGCATACCTGGGTGACATGTTTTCTGAAGCTTCACATATGAAATTTATTCTTTTCCAAAGTAATAAGTTGGTTGGATATAAAGATCTTGGTACATGGCAGGCCCACTCACATTCTCTACTTGCTTTGTTTGCTGGGCTTTGTAAAAAACTGGTTGATATATATATGTTTCTAAGAACCTTTCTTTTCTTCTTTTGGAATTTTTAGAAATTTTTCTTTGCCATTAAAATACAAAAGTATATACAATTTAATCCTATATTTGCCCTACGACATCTTGATTATTCTTTGTTTAAACTTTTCTCCCTTCTTTAAGTTTATTTTTTCCAGACAGGTCTCATTACATTTCTCAGGCTGTACTGGAATTCCTGGGGCTCAGCTGATCCTCCTGACTCTGCCTCTTGAGTTAAGTGCTTCTACAGATCTTGTAGATTTGCTTTTGTTTTGAAGATAAGAATTTTTTTTTCTTCTGTTAAGGAGTCTTCAGTGTTTCTTCTATTTTCTTTTTTGTTCAGACCTAGTATGCATACTGTGCAATCCCAATGTTAGTTTTACAAATATTTTCCATTAAAATGATTTTCAAACTGCATATTACTTTTCTGCAGTGTTCTGGTATTTTTCCCTGGATTGTTTCTCAGTATTATAGGATTATTTCTTGACTTTCTCCTGCAAAATACAAATTTGATACTGTTGGCAATCTTATTCACACTCATGCATGCTTCTCAGTTCCCATGGTTTCTTACATCTTTTCCTTTACAAATCTAGCGTATGTGCCTCTCACTGGCAGACCCAAAGTCAGTATTGTAGGGAAAACATTAATTCCAAGATTTCTTCCCCACAGATAACAGGAGTTTTTGTGTATGTGTGTGTTTTTGCTGTTTGTTTTGATAATTCGTTTTCCTTGATATTATTTTAAAAGACACTACCTCAAGATGGTCTGTTTATTTTTATTTTTTTATCTTCAACTTCCTTAGCCACATTTAAAAATTCTAAGTTTGAAAAGATGCAGAAAGCAAGCCTCGTATAATTTATCCCTATGATCTACACGTGATTACTGTAGTTTTGTTTTGGTTTTTTACGTTTCAATAGGTTCTTAAGGTAATCTGCTCCCCCCATCTCTTAAGATACGTAAATAGAAAAAAATGAGAGAGACAATAGCAACAAATTCAGCATGAAAAATAGCAATATATACTCCATCGTATATGTGTCATCTTGCAAACTTAGGATTCTTAGTATAAACACAATTTAGTGGGGCTGATTAATGCCACCTCCAATTTATTTAGAAAAAGGATAATACCTATTTTATAAATGTTTAAAATCATATTAAAAATTACTATATGAATTTTGCTTTTCTGTCAACCACATGCTAGTTTTCAAATTCCCTTGATGACTCTATGTCTAATACCCAAACCGATGTCAAGAAACACTAATTCTTTAATTGGAAAACTAGAAATAAGAGTGTATCTGGCCACAGTATCTTTATAAAATATATATTCTTATGTAAAATCACCTCATAAAGCAAATTATTTTATTATTTTTTTATTTAGAGGCAGGATCTTGCTATGTTGCCCAGGCTACAGTGTAGTAGTGTGATCATAGCTCAGGCAGCCTGAAACTCCTGGACTAAGTGATCCTCCTGCCTCAACCTCCCAAGTCAATAAAGCAACTTTTTGTCCAGAAACTAAAACCCTGGGAATAGGAGCAAAAGAGGAGGCTGCAGGGTTTGAATATATCTATACGTGTGTGAGAGTGTGTGTGTGTGTGTATATGCAGTGATTTTTTTAGGCTATGATCTACCTAGTTAAATCAAGTAGGAGAAGACAGACTTAAGCCTAATTAATGAGGAATCCATCTGACAGAACCAAAACTCAGTATCTCCCAGTAAAGAACATGTTCTTAGGTACACCCGCTGATAACTAGAAGTTCTTGCTGGAAATAGGATTTAAACATCTAAGCAAAGTAAAGTTCTTTGGAATGAATAAAAGACTCAATGATTAGAGCTGGGGGCAAAGGTCAGGGCTGCCATATCATTAAGAGTCACTCGATGAGGAATCGCAGATGCTGGGCTGTCTGTCACTGCGGCACCAATGGATGACTCACTGAAGTCTTCTTCACGTAAGTCAAGAATTGTACCAAACAGTTTTGAAATAGCTTCATGATTGAGTCGTGGTTGGAAAATAAGCAGACAGTTATGTTGTTTTTAAATGTTAATGAAATACACATCCCTGGAAAATATCCTCCTAAGCAGTTGATTACGGTACACTGAGAAAACAGTAACTGTTGAGGATGCCAGAAGTATCAGCCCTAATGAACAGGTAGAATAAGTGACTTTCTACACTGGGTAATTTCAAGGGCCACAAAAGCCTCAAGAAAACTTCATATTATCCTTCAACATTACATTCATTTATCCATTCAACACAAGTTGATAATAATATATTTTTTTCTTGCCAAACTGCAGATCCCCAGAATGAAGATGGGGAAGATGGTGTTTCTATAAGTTAAAAAAAATAATAATCAAATAAAAAATACTTGAAATTCTTTTCAGTCATAGAAATGTTGAAATGTTTAATTTTTCTTTCCATCTTTATTAGCATAGTGGTTGAAATGTTGTGGATTCTCACTGAATATTTGTGTAACTTTCATGCAGAGTAAATATAAACACAGAAATCAGGCTAGTAGGAAAGTACCAAATGATGGTGTTCCTTAAGGCGGTGCATGAAGTTCATCGTGTCGGGTACACATGAGGATGAGAAAACTAAGCGTGCGAAATACAAGACCTGCCTTCTTTACAATATGATTGTGGACTAGAAAATGATCAATACTAGGCCTCTCTGTAAACATTGTACAGCTCTCTCTCATTATTTTCCTGTCTGGAAAAAGTCTCCTTGTGTATGCAAGGAACATCTTACTCCTCCTTCTGTCCTTTAAACTGGAAGAACTCCTTACGTTGTCTATGGATGGATAAAACAAGAATCAGCCTAAACACAAACACTTTTTTCTGTCAATCAATATAGGTATTCAGACTAAATTTAAAAATGAAATTCTTTTTCATTCATTCCCCAGCACGTCTTGGCTGAGAAATGCAACTGGTATTATAAGTAAATGAGTCATGTTAGGAGAGGCCAGACATTTAACATCTACTCCCGGAAGCCTCCATACGCCCTGTTCAGATAATGAAATCCTCTAAAAATGCTATGATGTATTTCATCTATGAAACATTTTTGTCCAATTCATAAAACTCAGGATATGAGTCAAGGAAACCAGGAGAATGCAGTTTGAGATAATCTTAATGATTTAAATTCTGCGATGACTGATTAGGAATTCTGACCTTTTTTGATGTACCCTTTAAAATATCATTCAAAAATCTTCCTATAGATTGAACTTGATATTTATGCTCTTTATGAAGTAAAAGAAATAGAAGATAATTGTCTGATTTTTCTGACTCTTGTAAAAAGAGTAAAACAATGAGGGAAAAATTAATGTTGGAATGAGGGAAATTCGTAACAACAAACACCAGCATCAAAAGTCTTGCAAGTTGCCTGTTCCAAAAACACATTTCATAGGGCAAGAAGAGCCTCTGCCTCCATCCCATGCTTCAGAGCAGTGCTTCTCAAACTTTAATGGGCATACTTACGGATCCACTTTAAATTCAGAGTCTGGTCCAGTAGGTCTGAGGCGGGCTTGAGCTTCTGCATTTCTTATGAAATCCTAGGGGACTGTTTCTTAAGCTCAGCACCACTAGCATTTTGGACCAACTGATTCTTTGTTTCTGGGATGGTTCTTGTGTACTGTAGATTTTTTAGCAGCATTTCTAGATTCTACCTACTGGATGCTACTAACACTCTCCTGAGCAGTTGTGACAATTAAAACCCCCTCCAGATAAGGTCAGATGTCTTCTAGAGGACAAAATTACCCCCACTTGGGAACTACTGTTTTAGGAGATGCTGATGCTGCTGGTTCTAAGGAGAGAGATCTTTAGAGGACTCCACCTGGTATCTCCATATTTAATTCACTTTTCCACAGAGTAAGAATTCTCTGGGTTACGAAAAGGATACATCCTGAGCCTATGCCTCCCAACTTGATGATGCTCTGGATAATTAAAACTTGGGGATTCCCTGCTAACATGATCTTGACTTCCTTCCAAAATTCATGGTGCTCTGTCTACTGGATCGGTTTCCCCAAGGAGTGCGTATGTCACTGGGCATATATGTGACCCTCGGCTTTCAGCAGCGTTGGCCAAGGAGAGATGTTCTGAAAATGGGTGGACAGAGCTCAGGCATGTGTGCTGGGATGTCCACATGGATGCAGTTCTATCACAGCACGTGAATAATTGGAATGGAGAAGAAAAGTCTATGGGGAGTCACAGAGTGGAGCTGAGGCCATGTCCGTCCCATACTGCCATTGTTTTTGGTGAAGAAACTTAAAAGTCTGAAAATTTTAATTTCAAGTTTGACTTTCTAGGTCATTGTGAAGGCATACTTATCAAAATAGGATGATACAGCATACTTAATTGAATGATTTTGGGGGCTTGATTTATTATTTTAAAATGAATCACATATGTGCCTCCATTTAACTCTTGCCTTGAGAGGCCATAAATGCTAAGGGCTGGTTTAGTTTCAGGGTTGGTGGAGAATTCTGAATGTTTGATATCACAATAAGGTCCTGATGATGGGGGAATAAGAGAGACTCTTTTTTTTTTTTTTTTCCCAGAAGAGAAGATTCAGTTGCTTAACCTAAAAAACATGTTGGGGATTATAAAACGTAGCATAAAACATAAAGCTTAACCTGGAACACAGTTTCTCATGAGTCTATTTTACTCAAAAACCATTTTCATTGTGCTGCGTTAGGCATTGGCAAGTTTTGCTGTAAAGTGTCAAATAGTAAATATTTTAGGCTTGGCAGGCTAAACAACTCTGATGGAACTACTCGATGCTGTTGTAGCTAGAAAGCAGACATAGATAATACATAAAGGGATGTTTGTGGCTGTCTTTTAATAAAACATATATTTTTTAAAAAACTGCCTGCATTTTTCTAATCCTTGTGTTATATTCCCCCTCAAGACAAAGGGACTTTAAGGTAACATGTTAGTGTGACACAATATTAACTGTTAAAATCAATCTATACACTATGTAGAAGATACAGATCAAAATACATGAGCCAGGATTTTTGAATTTTTGCCCACTTAGTCTCAGAATCTTGACTGTAATAGTATTTGTCTTCTATTTAGATATGATCATCTTTCTGTAATGATTCATAAGATGCTTTTGTAACATGACACTGGTAAAGACATACATACGTACCATGCCACATACATGCATAAACAAATAAAACTGACTGAAGGCACACTCTGAAATAAAATCATATATAGTCAGGCGTGGTGGCTCACACCTACAATCCCAGCACTCTGGGAGGCTGAGGCAGGCAGATCACCTGAGGTCAGGAGTTCGAGACGAGTCTGGCCAACATGGTGAAACCCTGTCTCTACTAAAAATACAAAAATTAGCTGGACGTGGTGGCAGGTACCTGTAATCCCAGCTACTCCCAGGAGAATCACTTGAACCCGGGAGGCAGAGGTTGCACTGAGCTGAGATCAGGCCATTGCACTTTAGCTTGGACAACAAGAGCAAGACTCCATCTCAAAAAAAAAAAAAAATCATATATAATGAATATTGAGTTACCTTAAATTTGACAAAAATTTGTCAATACTTCTTTATTTGGAATTGGCATAAATCTTTAAAATGAGATTCTAAAGGAATGTATTTTTTTTTTGTTTTTTTCTGAATTATTTATCAATTTGTGTTTTCCAAGTTTTCCTGATAAAGGTCTATGTATTGAACTTTTCTTAACTCACTTCACTGTATGTCAGGCTGTCATTCTCTACTAGAGATACCTTGGGGATAGAGGTGGCCAAGTTCCAGACAACTGGAATAAAGGGAAAATTACAATAAAGTTAGCCAAAGCATTTTTGGTTTCTGAATGTATATAAAAAACTATGTTTATGCTATATGGTAGTCTATTAAGCATGCAATATCATGTCTAAAAATTAATGTATATACCTTAATTAAAATATTTTGTTGCTAAAAAATTCCTACAAACATGTGACCCTTAAGCCAGTCATAATTTTTTTTTCTGGTGGAGGGTATTGACTTGACGCTGACGGCTGCTGACTGATCAGGGTGGTGCTTGCTGAAGGCTGGGGTAGCTGAGACAATTTCTTAAGACAACAGTGACATTTTCTGTATTAATTCCTCCTTTCAGAAAATACTTCTCCAGAGCATGGGATAATGTTTGATAGCATTTTCCCTATGATAGAACTTCTTTCAAAATTGGAGCCAATCCTCTCAAATTCTACTGCAGCTTTATCAGCTAAGTTTATATAATATTCTCAATCTTTTATTGTTACTTTAACAATGTTCACAACAGCACCAGGAGTAGATATCATCTCAAGAAACCACTTTCTTGGGTTGTTCATAAGAAATAACTTCTCTTTCATTCAGGTTCTGCATGAGATTGTAGCAATTTAGCCACATATTCAGGCTCTACTTCTAGTTCTAGTTCTCTTGCTATTTCCACTATATCTACAGAAACTTCTTCCACTGACACTTGAGCCTCTCAAACTATTTATGAAGGTTGGAATTAACTTCTTTCAAACTCCTGTTAATGTTGATATTTTGACTATCTCTCACGAATCATGAATGTTCTTAATGGTATTTAGAATGTTGGATATTTTCCAGAGGGTTTTCAATTACTTAGTTCAGATACATCAGAGCAAAATCAAACTATTTAATTTAAATTAATGTAATTTAATCTTCTATTTTTGACAGCTATATCCTTATGGAATATATTCCTTAAATAATAAGACTAGAAAGTTGAAATGACTCCTTGATCTATGGGCTGCAAATGGATGTTGTGTTAGCAGGCACAAAAAAAAAGGTTAATCTCCTTGTACCATCAGAGCTCTTGGGTGAGTAGGTACATTGTCAATGAACACTAATGTTCAGAATGAAATCTTTCTTTCTAAGCAGTTGGTTTCAACAGTGGGCTTAAAATATCCAGTAGACTATACTGCAAAACAGATATGCTGTCATCCAAGCTTTGCTGTTCAATTTGTAGAAGACAAGCAGAGTATATTTAGTATCATTCTCAGGGGTCCTAGGATTCTTAGAATGGTAAATAATGGTACATGAGCATTGTATCAAACTTAAAGTCATCAGCTGCATTATCCCCTAACCAGAGGTCAGTCTTTCCTTTGAAGCTCTGAAGACAGGCATTGAGTTGTTCTCTCTAGCTATGAAAATCTGAGATGGCATTTTTTTTTTTCCCATATAATGTTGATTTGTCTCATTGAAAATCTCTTGTTTAGCCACCTTCATCAATCATCTTAGCCAGATCTTCTGGATAACTTGCTTCAACTTCTACATCAGCACTTGCTGTTTCACCTTGCAATTTTTTGTTACGGAGATGTATTTCTTTTCTTATACCTCATAAACCCACTTCTACTAGCTTCGCACTTTTCTTCTGAAGCTTCCTCACTTCTCTCAGATTTCAAAGCATAAGGAGAGTTACAGCCTTACTCTGGATTAGGCTTTAGTTTAAAGGAATGTTGTGGTTGATTTAATCTTCTATTCAGTTCACTAAAACTTTCTCTATGTAAGCAAGGAGACCATTATACTTTCTTATCATTATTTGTGTTCACTAGAGTAGCAATTTTAATTTTTTTCCATAACTTTTTTTTTGCATTCGCAACTTACCTTTCTTAGCTTTCAGGCTGTCTTAGCTTTCAGGCTGTCTGAGCTTTCAATGTCCCTTCACTACACTTAATCACTTCTAGCTTTTGATTTTAAATGAGACACTTGAAACTCTTACTTGAACAATTAGAGTCCACTGTAGAGTTATTACTTGGCCTAATTTCAATATCGTTGTGTCTCAGGGAAGGAACATTCTGTAAAGACAGATACAGAGAATGGCTGGTTGGTGGAGCAGTCAGAACACACAAAGCATTTATAGATTATAGATTAAGTTTGACATCTTATATGGGTGCAGTTTGTGGCATTGCAAATTAATTACAGTAGTAAAATCAAAGATCACTGGTCACAGATCATCATAACAGATATAATAGTGAAAAAATTAAAGCATTGTGAGAATTATCAGAATGTGATAAATAGGAAGTGTGCATATGCTGTTAGAAAAATGGCACTAGGAGACTTTCTCAAGGAAGTATTACCACAAACTTTCAGTATGTTAAAACCCCAGTATCTATGAAGTGCAATAAAGTGAAGTGCAATAAAATGACATATCTCTGTATTCGACTATTCATTAATTCTTGAACAGAGTTTCCACCTTTGCTCATATGACCTTTTTAAGGTTTATGTAAGCTTTGATCCTTTATCAATCATGTTTTAAAATATGTCAGTTCCCTTTAATTTGTTCTACTAACTCTCTGTCAACTTAATTACTTGAGAAGCTGTATTTACTGGGTTTACTTATTACATCTGTTATCTCTGTAACTGAACGCTTCATTCTCTGTAGGATTAATTTTCTGGGTTTTATACCTAAGTTAGGACTGTTCTTTGGTTCAGTGGGAACAGGAAGGGTACTATAATCTCCTATTATTTAAGGAGAGTAACTTGCTAATTGCAATATGAGTTAAAACTGATTCTCCTATTGGGAAAAATATAGAAGTGATCCAATTTCTGAAGCAAAATCATTATATACCTTTCTTGGCAGCTGCAGCTCACCATCACGTGGGCTATCAAGGCTGTTATATAATAGTATATAGTAGTATAAGAAGAATTACCTTTTTATTTTTCATTTTGCAGCCAATCTATATTTCTTAATAATTCTTGAATGAGGGCCTAAAGATGTTGCATTTCTCATTGTAGAATATTTGTCTAACAGAGTGTCTTTTTGGTTCAAGATATCTGTATGCAACCATATGACATAACCTATTCAGAGAGAACCTCCCAACACCCTTGAAAAAAGGAATTAAAAATTGAAAATGAATACTATATTCTCATTTTCTGTCTTTCACTTGCAATCTACATCAGGCTCTGGTAGGGGGGAGAGGCAGGCTGATGAAACATTTGCAAGGCAGTGAAAATGTGTTCAGGCTAATAGATTCAAAACTACATCTGCAAGGCCAAAAGGAAGATATATTATACAGAGTACACCAAGAAAAGTGCTCCAATGATAGAAAACCAAGGTTCCCTGCTTATTTCTACCTAAAACACCTTTAAGGTCTTAATTCTTCTTTTTTTGCAGCTAACACATTTCCAAAACTCTGCAATTATCACACATGAGTAAAGCAGTGAAAATGTGCTATGCTTTCTACAGAAATTCTCAGGCTATCCTTGATAATAATAATGGTGATGGACAGGAGTTTTATTTCTGGAAGCACAGTCACCAAATTATCAGATTTCAGGGCCAAAAAGAACATTTTGTTGGATGTAATGGTTATAAATCATTCCTCTCTAGAATACTGGAAGTTGTGGCTTTTAGCAAAGAAATATATCAAATGTAGTTTAATATTGATTTTTTTCCCTTCAGAAATGCATTCCAACCAAGAGGATCCCAAAGCTTAGTACATCTACATGTAATTTTATGCAGGCTACAGTTACACTTTTCTCCTTATTTTATTGAGAAATGTTTGTGACAGTTCATTCAATTTATTCTCCTAAATTTGACTTGCTTTTCATAGGAGAGCATCATGAGGACTGTGGCCTCAGATTTTTTGGGAATATCAGAGTGTGTGTTTTGGAAAGAAGTGAATGATCCCCTGAGTGAATGCAACACTCTCCACAGGTCCCCTGTGAAGCTTCCTCCCTCAAGATGTGTCTAATACATCGGTTACCATACTTTCTAATGTGAGGCTCCATCACTCCAACAATAAATGATTGGACTAGCGACAAAAAGATAACCCTCTGATAGGCTATGCAACTGTCTTATTGGATTTTGTCTTAAAATACAAAGGAAGAAATTAAACTAGTGACGAAATATTAAATCTAAAATGTATAGATGTCATAAGAAAATGGAAGGTACAAATAAGCATGAACCTTAAGGTAGAATGAACTTTATATCAACTACTTTCCATAAAACTTTTCACATGGTGTTCATAGACAAACAAAATGATTGCATCATAACACAAATATGGAAAATGCTGGGTTAAATTACATTGATTTTTTTTTTCAAACTTCAAGCCTTCTCAGAATTTTTAAAGTAAAAATGTGAATTATGAATCTTAATAGAGAATAATAGTCAAAACGTTGCCTGTAGATTTCAAGTTATGTTGTATATCAGCTTCTTAACATATCATAAAATACTAGATTAACATGAATACAGTGTATACAATGCTGAAATATTGAAAAGAATATGAAGGAGAAAGAGACAGACAGAGATAAAGAAAATTCTTTTTAAAAAATGGAGAGGCACTGAATCACCCGCAATTGGTGAAAAGATAGAATTGGCTGAAATACAGAGCAATGGACACAGGTTTCAGGAAGATGACAAGTTACCATATCACTACACCATTGCTTTGCTTAAAAGATCTTGAATGCTGCTGAATTTTACTTCAGTTTTATAAAGATGTGCTCTGAAATTCTGAACTTTCTTTTATTCTATTATCATTATTAGAACAGCCATTATTTGAGTATGTTAGATCAACATGAAATAATTTATCTATTTCAAAATTTCATCTAAGAACAGACTTTGTTCCCTAATTGGGTAGACATTTTAATGGAGATATTTAAATGAATGCAAAGGGTATGGATAAAAAATTCCAAGCTTGATTGTTGCCTCCTGCCTTTCCTTGAACCATTAGTGGAGAAGTGGGAGCCTCCTAGACAGCAGTACCACGGAAAGCTGGTGCTTTTCTACACCAAGTAGAGTAATAAAGTTGGGAATAGACAGTCTGTGGTATGGGAATAGTAGTTGTGACTACCAAACCAGGGTCTTCCATTCGGCTTAGCTTGATGGAAGAGAATAGTAATTATCTTATCATTGTCATTCTCTCCTTCTCCTTTTTCTTTCTTCTTTTTTTTTTTTTTTTTTTTGAAACGAAGTCTCCTCTGTCATCTAGGTTGGAGTACAATGGCACGATCTCAGCTCACTGCAACCTGCGCCTCCTGGGTTCGGGTGATTCTCCTGCCTCAGCCTCTTAAGTAGCTGGAATTACAGGCGCGTGCCATCATGCATGGTTAATTTTTGTATTTTTAGTGTAGATGGGATTTCACCATATTGGTCATACTGGTCTCGAACTTCTGACCCCGTGATCTACCTGCCTCGGCCTCCCAAAGTGCTGAGATTACAGGTGTGAGCTACCGTGCCCGGCCTCTCCTTCTTCTTTCTAAGAGAACCCTCACCACCACCACCACCACCACCATCACACAAAATTATCGGAGGTAGCAATTTGTCCAATTAAAAAGTACTGTTTACCAGCTTTCTTTGCAAATGTATGTGGGTAATATGACATTAGCACAAGTAGGAAGTGGGGGTTCTTAGGAAACTCTCTTTGTCCTTCCCTTTTCTTTTATTTCCTGACTCTTGCCTGGAATGTGATTATGGAGGCTTAAGTGCCTTCAACCATTTTTGGGAGTGGAAGGCCAAGACTTGTACAAATCAGATCTCTCATGTTTAAAAAGCTGCTAAACCAAAGCCAGAATCCACCCACCTTCATATTTCTGATTGCAAAGAAAGAAGACTCTTATATGAAGACTTCTCTCTTTATATTGTCAGATGTTTTTAGTTGAGTATTTTGAGGCCTCTGTTTATAGATGCCTACCCTCATTCCTAACTGGTATGGAGGAGGATAGCTTGGTCTCACCTGGTATGGAAGAATGGCAAAGACTAGGGACATAATGTGTTATCTCAGGCTGCTCAACGTTATGGCCCCCAGGCTTCCATGTGTCTAACCATTACTGGTTTCTTATTGCCTCCTAATTAGAGAGCCCGACACTTAGGTGCTATCAGGTTACCTAGGCACAGGTAACATTTTACAATATGTAGCTCTAAATCCATGATGCACTCAATTGAAACACAGTCTTTTCACTTGGGTCCTAATTCCTGCATTAAAGTCAATTGCCATCAACTTGTTTTATATTTAAGGGTACAGGATACTACTAATCGAAGATATAACTTTATAATAAAAAGGAAAACACTTTATGAAGTGACACTTGTTTTCCAGGCGAGTACAAGAAAATAAGTTCTATGCCAATACTGGGTAGATCCTGAACATGTTAAGTTCCATGCAACTTAATATACTAACACAGAGAGCAGAAACTATGATTTCTTGTCCTTACACCACATTTGAAGGATTGTTGGTATTAAATCAAATAATGCTTTTATTTTTTATGTTCTATCATGTGATGACTGTAGAAAAATTTTTAGTATGTGTATATATACACATACTATATATATATATTTTATATATAATATATATATATAAATGTTCTTTAGAAACCCAACATACCTTTATACAGAAGGAATTAAGGGATGGAAATAAGTCTTCTGAGAACAGATAATGGTAGAAGGTTTAAGAAGGTTTGGATATAACTAGAGAATAAAGATTGGATAAGTATATTATAACTCTTAGTCCTATAAGTTATTTCTATAGTTAACTAGCTTTCAATTAATGTAAGTATTGATATATGTATTTTGCAACTAGTATGTTACAAAAACTTGAATTTTGCATACAATCATGAAAGCCATTGATTTTTGTCACTATTGTCACTTCAGGATTTATTAAGAGAGAGAAACTTTTCCTCTGACATTGGATAAAAACACTGAAAAACAGGACCCCCTTATCTTTTCTTGTCACTCATAACTAATAAAAAATTAAATTTCAATTTAACTAACAAATAATCAGTTAGTTATATTCTTGATTATAAAATTAGAGTACATTATTTATTATCTGATTCTCATTCAAAGGAAAGACCACTGAGCCAGACTTCCCAACTAGGCCTGGCCTTAGTTTATTAATTCCTTTGCTCCCGAGCTTTCTGCTTTTGGAGTATAGAGAAGAAAGCAGGAAAGCCAGGCGGCACGTCTTCACCATCTGCCTTGTCTTTGTGTTCTTTGGGGTTTGCTGTTAATTAAGGTAGAAACGTTTTTACATGGGAACATTCTTGTTTTCTATGGAGGATTCTGGGTGGGACCCTCTGATTTTGACACCCAAACTCACTCTGCTTCAACAGGCTGCTCCTACTCTCCCATCAGACTCTGATTTCTGTCTTTCTACTCCTCTTAGACTCTCACTGCTAGATCGTCCTATATTCTCTAGGATACCTCTATTAGACAAATTCCCAAAGTGGTCGTGCAATATGCTGACCTGTGGTTCTATATTTGCTCCCCAAGTTTCACATCCCTGGACAAACTACTGGAGGAGTTTGCAATTACATTCTTTAAAAGCAGTACTTAATTTTGTGGTACCTGCTACTCAGAGCCATTGCCATCCTCCATCTTTAGAATCCTCAGACTAGTGTATTATGGGGATTGAAACAGATCAGGAGATATGCAGAAATGTTAACAGTTGTTATTTCTTAGTCCTGGTTATATGGAAGCTTACATTTTCTTTCTCTATATTTTCCAAATTATCTACGATGTGGCACACTGTACATTGAAACCAACAATATATTTAAAGTAATAACGAAGAAAAACTATAATGCATGTGACAATTAACTCAATGTTTTAAATTGATAATAAATAAGATTTTGAAGAACCTTCTAAGAAGTGAAAGGAAATCAGCAAATGAACTTACACAAATCACAAAAATCTGTTTGAGGAAGGATTTTAGGGAAATATGTGCTCAAAAGCCCAGCGATAAGAAAGGAGACAAATCGCTTCGAAATCCCTAGAAGCTTATATTGAAATAAATAAGAAGCCAACAGTTCGGACATATTTACAT
Source organism: Mandrillus leucophaeus (assembly GCF_000951045.1). NCBI lineage: Eukaryota > Metazoa > Chordata > Mammalia > Primates > Cercopithecidae > Mandrillus > Mandrillus leucophaeus. The sequence continues at coordinate 3,517,343 of NW_012101343.1, forward strand.
AGAATATTATCTGGCATGAGAATCGGGCTTAATAACTATATTTTCAGTGAGTCACTGAGAAGAATCATTACTTATTTGGTTCAATATGAGAAAGAAAGAAAAGGGAATCAAGACATTCTTTATGAAATCATAACAGGTATCTTGTGATGTGAATGTCTATAGCAGGGCCAATGAATACACATTTGTATGTTAAAACACACACACACATGTACATACACCTATACAAAACAATTTCTATAGGCTAGGGTTATTAAAGAAATATTTTTCTTCACCAAAGATAATGATGTATGTGTACAGAGGAGGATAGCTTGGCCTCACTATGTATCAAAGAATGGCAAAGACTAGGGACATAATGTGTTATCTCAGGATCCATTTGTTAGTTAAACTGAAATTTAGTTTTTTATTAGTTATGAGTGACAAGAAAAGATAAAGGGGTCCTGTCTTCCTTTCAGTGTTTTTATCCAATGGCAGAGGAAAAGTTTCTCTCTCTCAATAAATCCTGAAGTGACAATGGTGACAAAAATCAATAGCTTTCATGATCATATGCAAAACTCAAAACTCAAAAGTGAGCTATTTTTAATATACATGGTAGGAAAAAGTCAAAAGATAAAATTACAGAATATATTTTCATTTATAAAGCCTATTTTATTTGTAAAGTATTTTCTTTATAAATTGATGCATATGTGATTATCAATTTATTGATTTCACATCTATGCACACTTTTACTTTCAATTATACTGGTAAATATATATACATAGAGAATGAAAGACATATTCATATATAAAATAAGTATACATATATTACGTCATATATGATATTCAGGATATATAGAGAGATACATAAAGAATCGGGACATACACAGAAATATATAAGCTTCATATGTATATACACACATATACATATTACACATTTATCCTAATAAAAATTATATAAGATAAGGTAACATAATTTCAGTGATAAATAAAAAGTCAATCAGCACTGAGTGAGTTGGTTAAAGCTTAGAAAATATAGGCAGTTTACATCTATCAAGGAGAATTATTGAGAATACCATTGGAATATAAACCTCAAAAACAGCCTATGAAGATATATGTAAAGTAGATGAGAAGAGTGGAAAGAATGAGAGGTTTTATGCTGTATCATCCTGTGTTAAATTCTGTACATGCCACAGACCAGTGTTGGCAGGTTATTGATTTTACCTCCTTCTTTAAAGTTGATACTGGTATTGTCCTGATCCTCCCAGGCTATGGAAGAGTGAAAAGCCATCTGATACTTGGTATCTTTAACTTTTAATTCTGGCTTCTCGGGAAACATGTTCTAATCAATTGAGGTAAACCTGAAAGACCAGTATGCTTCATCAATCAGGACATTTAATTTGCAAATAAACAGGAAACAATGGTAAAGAAAATCAAAGGGGGATGCCTTCATCAACTCCCCCATCTGTTGTCCCTTGGATGCTGTTTTGTTTTGTTTTACTTTCTCTGTCATGGTAGGTATCTTTAGTTTGTGTACAATTTCCAGAGCCTATGTTTTTAGTAAATTGTGATTAAATTTTGATACCAAGAACATTCCTGTATAATGTAACTCCATGCAATTTTTTTCTATGCATTTACAGACCATATTGAGGGACTGAGGAAATATATGGAGGTTCTGTTTTTCAGTTTTAATTTGTAAAGAGATTATTTAGGGCTAATCATAGCACTATACTGCAAAGATGACCTGCAGTGAAGATCTTTCTATAAAAGATTTAAAATGCATTCATGGTGTTGGCTTCCTCTTTAAATTGCTGCTAATATTATTTTCCTTATTTCAGACTATTTCTCAGAAATGCTCATTTTACTTTCAAATAGTTTCACATCAGTCTTCTGATTGTTATCACAACAATCTGTGAGCTTCGTAGGACTGGTATAGTCCTTGCTTAATACATGTGAAAAATAAAGTGCAGAGATCTTAAGGTGATTTTTTCATGGTTTACAGTGACAATAAACCAGATATTCTTATCCCAAGTCCTATAGTATTTTTGTTTGACTGAAAGCATCAAAGTGATGCAGTGGGACATCACCCTCTTCCTACTCTCAGTTGTCAGATAATTAAATTTGTTAAGAATCAGGTCTTTGTTGAAAATCATCTGGAGAATTTGTCTCCTATAATGACAAAAGAATCACAGAATATAGCCATCTCATCTTCAAGGAAGCATTGAACACAGATTTGAGATTCAAAACACAGTATAGCAAATTCCATAAAACCCAACTCTTTTTTAAAGAGTTTACTTGAAATCCACATTAAACTGAGAAATTATTCAAGGATCCCAGTGAAATAAAAAAAAAATGTTGAAAATTAGTATAAAGATGTCTTCCAGTTTAAAAGTGTTGTCCAAAGAAGCTTGAAACCTCTTCGTAATTTTTCTCTTCTGCCTATTTTAGTTACAGCAGCTCCTGAAACTTTCTTTCCTGGGTGTGAAATTTAATTGGTCTGTATACTAATGCTACTTTTATTATTGTTGTTGTTACTATTATTATTATTAGACAGGGTCTCACCCTGTCACCCAGGCTAGATTACAGTGGTACAATGGGACTCACGGCAGCTTCAGCCTATAAGGATAGAGTCATCCTTCCGCCTTTACCTCCCAAGTAGCTGGGACGACAGGCACACACCACGATGCCTGGTTAACTTTTTTATTTTTATTTTTGACATGGACAGAATCTCACTAGGTTACCAAGGCTGCATTTGAACTTTTGGCCTGAAGTAATCCTCCCACCTCAGTCTCCCAAAGTGTTGGGATTACAGGCATGAGACACCACACCCAGCCTTCTACTTTAATTATTAAAAATAATTTAGTTATCTGATTCTATCCCAAGCTCCCACTTTGTTCCTGATTCTAATGTTCTTTTACTTTATAGAAATAGCAAAGCTAATATAAACATAAAAGTTAACTCTATTAATCTTAACTTTCCAGCAAAAATGTCTTCAAAATTAAAGTGAGAACTAGTTTCCTTCAATATACCATGTGTTATAGTTAAATTATCTTTGCATCCATATAATATCTGTCTTCTTGCTGAAAGCATACATATTTAGTTGTACAAATAGCTAATAAAATAGAGTTGGAACAATAGTGGGAGGAAATCTCTATGTAGTTTTGGAGTAGCTGAGTGTCCTTATCAGTTGACTTAAGCACAAGAATAATTTTAAAAGCACTACTAACTTTCTAATGGAACCATACAGAGACTTCTTTTGTGATATGAAGAATCCCTTCCATATGTAAAAGTTTATTCCCTAATTAAAATATGCAATTTGTGTAAACAACTTTTGTTAACTGAAGCACATTTATACATTATAGATATGACCTTATCTTTGTAATAGCTATCAAATAAATAAGTGAATGCTTCTCTGTAGTAAGTTTAATTTTATCCATCCTGGCCCAAGTGCAAAGGTGCACACTTGCCAAAGAATAGCTTTATACAATGTGTCAGACAGGTAAACTCTAGGGAAATAACAATTTGGACAGATCAGCCTGGCATGAGATATCAGTACAAAGGCCTCTTTTTCAAAATTTGAAATTACCAAACTGAAAATGCAACTGGATTTCAATTATAGGCTGTAGCCTTCAGAGAGAGGTATTGTTCTGTTGTGGGTTGTTTTTTTTTTTCTTTGCATTTATATACAGGAAACAATCACTTTCAGCGTCATCAACATGAAATATGAATGACAGTGATGTGTGAATACTGAGACAGGCTCACCAAAGACAGTTACAATAGAGTTATGAAGAAGGGGCACAATTTGGGAGATGAGATGAAGCTAAAAGTGACAAGTTAAGGCAAAAGATAGATGGATAGAATTTCTTTTTAAAGGACTCTGAGGTTTACAATTTAAGAAGAGGTGACAAGGGCTTAGCGAAAGATGAGTAGCTCAGTCATGCTACTATAAAGCAATAAATGCAAATATATCATTAATGTGAGGCCTTTATTTATATAAACTTAAAAATAATAACAATAAACAAACAGTAATAAATAGCAGGTAATATAAAAAATTAGAAAAATAAAAGCATATATTTTCTTCTATTGTGTTTTTATTGTTCTGTACAAATGGAATTCTTGATCCTTTAAAAAATTTGTTCTTTGTAGAATTGTATGGAACAAATAGGATACTGATAGTTTCTAGCAAAGGATTTGATTCTGCTATGAAATTGAAATATAGCTTCAAAAGGCATGGAGCTGGACAGGTATAGACATGGGGAAACTCATGAAATGGCTTCATTCTGTCTAGGAAAAGCTTATCACAGAAAAATTGAAAATCTCAACCTCTCTCTCTTTTTCTCACCACCCTCCCTTTTTCCTTGAACATGAAGCTGCATAGAGCAAATGTCAGTCTTCTGTGTCAAAAAGACAGGCAACAATTGGATGGTGAGATATACAGTGTGAAGTACAACCCAGGAAAATGAAAATATCACATTTTATAGCTGAAAGATACATCAAAGATTATTTAATCCACTACTACAGCTTAAGATGAGAAAACTATGGCCTGGGAACTAGATGTGAGACACTCTATTTTACCAGTGATAAATGACCAAAGCATATGTGGTGTATTAGTCCGTTTCACACTGCTGATAAAGACATACCTGAGACTGGGCATTTACAAAAGAAAGAGGTTTGATGGACTTACATTTCCACATGGCTGGGGAGTCTTCACAATCACAGTGGAAGGGGAAAGGCAGGTCTCACACGGCAGCAGACAAGAGAAGAGAGCTTGTGCAGGGAAACTCCCCTTTTTAAAACCATCAGATCTCGTGAAAATTACTTACTATCACAAGAAAAGTGCAGGAAAGACCAGCCCCCATAATTCAATCACTTCCCACCAGGTTCCTCATATGTCACATGGGAATTGTGGGAGTTACAATTCAAGATGAGATTTGGGTGGGGACACAGCCAAACCATATCATTCCACCCCTGGCCCCTCCAAATCTCATGTGTTCACATTTCAAAACCAATCATGCCTTCCCAACAGTCCTCCAAAGTCTTAACTCATTTGAGCATTAACTCAAAAGTCCACAGTCCAATGTCTTACCTGAAACAAAGCAAGTCCCTTCTGCCTATGAGCCTATAAAATAAAAAGGAAGTTAGTTACTTCCTAGATACAATGGGAGTACAGGCATTGGGTAAATACAACCATTCCAAATGGGAGAAACTAGCCAAAACAAAGGTTCTACAGGCCCTGAGCAACCCGAAATCCAGTGGGACAGTCAAATCTTAAAGCTCCAAAATGATCTGCTTTGACTGTGGGTTACACTGATACAAGATGTGGGTTCCCATGGTCTTTGGCAGCTTTGCCTCTGTGGCTTTGCAGGGTACAGTCTCCCTCCTGCTGCTTTCACAGGCTGGCATTGAATGTCTGCAGCTTTTCCAGTTGCATGGAGCAAGCTGTCAGTGGATCTACCATTCTGGGGTCTGGAGGATGGTGGCCCTCTTCTCACAGCTCCACTAGGTGGTTCTCCAGTCGGGACTCTGTATGGGGGCTCCAATCCCACATTTCCCTTCTGCACGGGCCTAGCAGAAGTTCTCCATGAGAGCCCTGCCCTTCAGCAAACATCTGCCTGGATATCCACACATCTGAAATCTAGACAGGTTCCCAAACC
>NW_012101343.1:3523018-3585065 GCF_000951045.1 Mandrillus leucophaeus
ATGTGAAACAGATTCTGTGTAAAGCCAGCCATGAAGGAAAAAGAAGGGACTAGAATCTAGGAAGACCAAACTCAATTGCTCCGAGAGGTCAAATAGTGGTTCTCCAGTCGGGACTCTGTATGGGGGCTCCAATCCCACATTTCCCTTCTGCACGGGCCTAGCAGAACAGGTTCTCCATGAGAGCCCTGCCCTTCAGCAAACATCTGCCTGGATATCCACACATCTGAAATCTAGACAGGTTCCCAAACCTCAATTCTTGACTTCTGTGCACTTGCAGACTCACCACCACATAGAAGCTGCCAAGGCTTGAGGCTTGCATGCTCTGAAGCCACAGCCCAAACTTTGGGGATTAGCATTGGACTCCTTGTTACTTATGCAAATTTCAGAAACTGGCTTGAATTTCTCCTCAGAAAATGGGTGTTTCTTTTCTATCACATTGTCAGGCTGCAAATTTTCTGAACTTTTATGCTCTGCTTCCCTTACAAAACCTAATGCCTTTGACAGCACCCGTGTCACTTGTTGAATGCTTTGCTGCTTAAAAATTTCTTCCACCAGATACCCTACATCATGTCTCTCAAGTTCAAAGTTCCACAAATCTCTAGGGCAGGGACAAAATGCCACCAGTCTCTTTGCTAAAACGTAACAAGAGTCACCTTTGCTCTAGTTCCCAACAAGTTCCTCATCTCCATCTGAGACCACGTCAGCCATCAGCATTTTTGTCAAAGCCATTCAGCAAGTCTCTAGCAAGTTCCAAACCTTCCCACATTTTCCTGTCTTCTCCTGAGCCCTCCAAACTGTCCCAGCTTCTGACTGTTACCCAGTTCCAAAGTCACTTCCCTATTTTTGGGTATCTTTTCAGCAATGCCCCACTCTACTGGTACCAATTTGCTGTATTAGTCCTTTTTTGTGCTGCTGATAAAGACATACCTGAGACTGGACAATTGACAAAAGAAAGAGGTTTAACAGACTTAAAGTTCCACAGGCTGAGGAGGCCTTACAATCACAGTGGAAGGTGAAAGACACATCTCACATGGCAGTAGACAAGACAGAGCACTTGTGCAGGGAAACTCCTCTTTTTAAACCCATCAGATCTTGTGAATGTGAAACTTATTCACCATCATGAAAACAGTGCAGGAAAGACCTGCCCCCATAATTCAATCACCTCCCACTGGGTTCCTCCTAGGACACAATAGGAATTGTAGGAGTTACAATTCAAGAGGAGATTTTGGTGGAGACACAGCCAAACCATATCATATGGCTTAAGCATTTTTCGTTTTAGAAGACGACACATGTTTCGAAATGTATAACTTTTAGGTAAGTATTTTTTACCTTGGGTGGTAAGCTACTTCTCAGGTCTTTCTAGCCACGTTGCCATGCAAAATTGCTGATGCTGAAATGGGCTGAAATGTATAGTTGGAATCAGCCAGCTGAAGTCTGGGTCCACCGATGTAGATTACTCAAGAGGGAAAGAGTAAAATGTATCCAGGAGTTCTGGAAAAAGTTGATGTTCAAGGAATCCAAACACATCAGTAATAGAGAATGTGAAACAGATTCTGTGTAAAGCCAGCCATGAAGGAAAAAGAAGGGACTAGAATCTAGGAAGACCAAACTCAATTGCTCCAAGAGGTCAAATATGTAGGTCTAAGTCCCACTGTGAGATGATAATTGCTCTTGCGATAGATAATGTTATCATATGACTTTGTGTGACGGATTCTACTCAGTGTGGATTGGTAAATACTAGTAAGAAAATATCGTTTTCTACACCTCCTTATAATTGATATTCATTGGTATGAGACAGACTAAAGAATGTGTACTAGTGCAAACACTGGGCATTGTTAGAATCCTTTTTATTCCTTAAAAAAAAAGTGAGAACTGAAAGGTCCTAATTATGCAAAATAGTAATGTCTGCAACTATGCAAATTAGAGACATTTTAACAGAATTAACTCATTTTACATAAGAAATGGGATTGGGAAAAGAAGAGACCCTGGAAGCTGGGGAAAGGTGTAGCAAGCTGCAGGGAGATGCAGGTTACGGGGAGGTTGGAGATAAGGGTAGGTGACTCCTTGAAATAGAGAAAGATGAATATAAAGTGGGAGAAAGAGAAAACAGACCCCTTTACAGAACTTCGATTCACTTTTGTGCTGTGGGTTTTAATGTTACACTCACCTCTATCATCAGGGAACTACTTACTCAACAATGCTTTGGGGACTGGATTTATGTTGCTCATTCAGATAAAATGAAGTGCTGAGGCAGATACCCAGATCAGGAAAAATATGAAGCCTGAACTACAAAGGGTGTAGAGACAAACATGGGTTATTGGTCAGAGGAGGAGTCTCTAAGAAGAGAAGGGACGTGTTGATTACCATTTCCAACAACCTATTTTTATACCTTCAAATGTAATCCCAAATTTTAACCAGGCATTTTCTTTGTCTTGGAATTTTAAGTGTTTACCTTAGAAAACAAATTTATGGAAATGTGTGTTCAAACGTTACACTCTACTGGGAGTCCAGCAGTGTAAAATATAAAACCATATATTTCAGGGAAAGTTAATTCATCACCTTATATGAAGTTATAGGAAATAAATCAAATATTCACCTAAGACTTGAGTAATATTTACACATATTTCAAATATCATGTCTAAGTTTACTTATATAACCTTTTGCAACTGCTATGTAATGATACCACATGAACCTCTGGACCTGATCAAGGTTAAGTCAAATTATGTAATGTTTATTTAAGTGTGGAGAAATTAAGATTCATAGACTTTTAAAATCATAGAGTGAATTCCTAAAATATATGAAAATAAATAGGAACACATTATCAAGATTTAGGGAAAAAACTGGAAAAAAATACATTATTTTTTCCATTATTAAGAACAATACAAACAAAATCTTTAAAACTTATCACCAGAATAGGTGCAGTAGCTCATGCCTGTAATCCCAGCATTTTGGGAGGCCGAGGCAGGCAGGTCACCTGAGGTTAGGAGTTCGAGACCAGCCTGACCAACATGGAGAAACCCCATGTCTACTAAAAATATAAAATTAGCCAGGTGTAGTGGTGCATGCCTGTAATCCCAGCTACTCGGGAGGCTGAGGCAGGAGAACTGCTTGAACCCAGGAGGCAGAGGTTGCTGTGAGCGGAGATCATGCCATTGCACTCCAGCCTGGGTAACAAAAGCGAAACTCCGTCTCCAAAAAAAAAAAACAACTTATCACTGGAGACACTTTTTTGAAATCTTTCATTCCCAGTGCTGTTAAATATTCACTTTAACAAGAATCAAGAATAATTATGGATATAATCAAATACACATTGATAATTTCAGTAAGGATTTCAGATTTCAAGGTTTTTAATATATAAAATCATCACGTTTTATAGTTTAGATTTTATTTCTGGATTTGTAATGAATTGGTCATAAAATCATTTCCTTTAGTTCCTTTTTTATTATGATTATATGGTTAAATACGTTATTGAAAAATTGATGTTATTTTATAATTGCGGGAGATTACCATGAAAACTGGCAAATCCTTTGGAGCAAACAATCATAATTGGGGTCTAGGGGGAGGTGTATGATATTGAACACTAATTATACTCCAGAAATGCTGGATTGGTGGTTGACATTTTTATTAAAATAAAAATACAGAAAAAATTACCTGTTTCTAGCATGAAATTTGTTATTTGCCACCAAGCTTTGGTTTTCAAAATTGCACTTATCATAATGTCTAATAGAAAACTTGAACCTTATAATCAAATAGCACATTTATATTGGAGGAAAAAAATACTAAATACTGAACGATTTGCTTTTTTTGAAACTATTGTAATTCAAATAGAAATAGTTTTTATTACATACTGAAGTTGATTGATTTTTTAAAAAAGAAATAAGCTAGCATATGCAATTGCCCTATTCTTAGAACACCAGGGTGGGGTAAGGAGAAAAACCTGACTGTTTCAATTACGGAGGTACAGAATAACATTAATTGACTTACTAAAATGATTTTTAAAATAAAGCACAACTTCCAAGAGAACTAGACAAACACAATAGCTGTGTTGGAAGATATGGAAACATCAAAGAACCTGAAGCTTCAAAGCTCAAACACATAGATTCATTACTATATACCTCAGTATTGATTGAAAACTGCTAAAAATTAATGATAAAATTGTCTCCATTGTCTTGATTTGATGAATTTCTCAGGGACAAGGTTCTTGAACATGATTTTTAAGCAAAACATAAAATTCAATAGTCCTCTTGTAAGATTACTTGAGATAATTTTTGCTTTATGTTTTGCCTGAGTCATCCATTTGGAAGTTTGTAAATGACTGCATAGGATAATTATTGTGAGATTTTGTTAACATGATTTTTACTAAGTGATCTTTTATCTCAAACATACATAAGGTGAAGTAGGTCAGCAACAATGAATGCAACTATTATCTATTCATTTTTACATATTGAATAATAAAATATTTATTATTCATGTTATTAATCTTATCTTTTATTGCTACCTTTGTCCAAGTATTTTTAAGGACACAGCAACTAATGCTAGTTTCATAACTTGTATAATTAGTAGCCTGCATGGAACAATATACATTTACCAAATTTTCTCCTATCTTTTGAACCAGATTAGTAGGTATGTATTTATAATTAAAGAACTGAAGATAATGCTTCAGATCACCCCCAGTCATCTTGACCCTAGGAGATTCCCCATCAGCGTGTTCTCATGGCCCAGTGTCTTTGAAAAATGTACAAAAGCAGGATATTTTCATCACAATTTTTTAAGACTTCTTTTTCTTTCCAATCCAACTTTCCATATGTCACGTACTTTTCTTCTGTCAAATGACTCATATTAAAAAATTGAAATGGTATGAAAAGCTGATTGAAGAAAACACAACTAAAAGTGTATGAAGAAAAGTCGTATGTGATAAACATTTATTATGTCTTTGCTACTCAGCTAGGCTCTTTAGGGATAATCTTATTTCTCCTACATGAAAGCCCTGTGAATCACATAGTCATATAATCATTTAAAATGCTTTTCAGAATAAAGATAATTGATGTTTAATGTACTAATGAAGATATAAAAACATAGACTACATCATTTTAACTGTGACATCTAAACTTTGGATTTCAATAAGACTATTAATTCCTCAATGTCAAATTTGACAGAAAAAGTAATTCATTATAAAAGGTGTGCTGTGTTTGTATTGCCCTAGCTTTTGGTTCAAACTTCCAATTAAAATTAGAAAAATAAAATGAAGAACACTAGAAATAAATATAAGTTCCGGGTAATTTTGAATGGTAGGGAGCAGATGGTAATACAATGATGTGCACACGTACACATACATTGATTGGCAAATTATCACAGAAGACTCTCAAAGCAATTATGAAACCACGTATTTGGAGACAATAGACAATAGACAAATAGATACAGAGGGTGATCTTTCTTATTTTAACATTTAAGAACAACAGTAGGACCCTGGATGGTGCTGTGTCTGTCCCTTTCTCTGTACATAATGTATTTTAAAAAGTGAGTACTGGAAGATGATTCTTGATGAATCTGACCCTCTCGTTCAAGAAGCAGGAAAGAACTTTATAAGAATCTACAACAAACTTAGAGCAGGAAACATAATTTTTTAAAAAAATAACAATAGCTCTAGCAAGGAAAAAAAAAAAAAACACTCCATACACAAAGATTTTTGTTTCCTTTAAACCAAAGATTTCATATCAGGAATTGAATGCTGCATAAAGTTGAGGACATCAAAGATAACATATGAATATATGGTAACTGTGACCACTGGGGAAAACCAAAAACACAAAACGAAAAAAACAAATACAAAATCCCTAGGTGGAGACCACCTCTGTGCACTCAGCTAGTGGGAACAGCTTGGGGAATGAGGACAGTGGGGAAGCTGAGAAGACTTTTCTTCTTTTCTATTCTTATTTTAAAATGTATCACTCTGCATAGTGCATCTATTTTGCTAGTTTTCTCTTAAATTACTGTTTTTGTCTTCATATACTTGAAGTGTCAGTTGAAAAGCTGCTTTAGTATCTAACCACTAGGGGGTGCCCTCATTGCACACATTGATGTACAACTGGTACAGCCCTGAGCTGGACAAGGGATGCCATCAGATAAATTTTACTTTAGGCTAATGTCAATCTGAACTTGTTTCACTGTTTAATGTATATATATAAAATCTGATCTGAGGACTTGACATCTTGACATCACTGTATTCTTCATAGTGAGACATAAAGCCAGTTTTTTGCAGCTCTGTTAATATTCAGAATTTTGGAGGAAAGAATGAAACACTGGAAGCAGCTACTGAAGCTCAGATTCCTGTTCTCTTCACGAGACACATAGACCCTCATACATATGCAGCCTCAGTTTTTAAAATATTACATATTTGCTTATATTTATTTCTATCAGTTTAAAAAGTATTTATATAAACTGATTATGACATCTATTAATATTTAAAACATTCAAATTTTTCTTAAAAACTGTTACCCCCTCAAATGTAAAAATATTAAATTTTGCTATATTATCACTAGTGTAAAGAACTTATTGCTGTATTTGTTAATCTGTTAGAACATTTTAAACTTTGTTAATATTTCACTTTTATTCAAATTTTATATTACAATTACACTTATGATTAATAAATAGCTTAGTATAATGTTCTAGTAGGGAATTCCTTAATAAAATGATGCAGAAGCATATATTAAAATTTATATAGAGAAATTGATATTATTTTTCCATAAGGGCCAATGAGATTAAATGAATCTTGTTTCTTTTTTTCTTTTCTTTCTTTTTTTTTTTTTTCAACCTCCAGCTCCAGGGTTCAAGAGATTCTCCTGCCTCAGCCCCTCGAATAGCTGGGACTACAGGCATCCACCAGCACACCCGGCTAATTTTTTTGTATTTTTAGTGCAGACAGGGTTTCACCTTGGTCAGCCTGGTCTCGAACTCCTGACCTCAGGTGATCCACCTGCCTCAGCCTCCCAAAGTGCTGGGATCACAGGCATGAGCCACCACGCCCGGCCCCCTTGTTTCTTATATTTAGAAATATCAACATAACAATTTAGAAACTTTAATAAATAATTAATGTAAAACTCCAAATACAGTCTTGGCCTTAGGAGACATCAAGAAAAATTTGGGGAGCCTTTAAAATGAGGGAACAAATAATGGGTGTGTTGTCTAGATTACTCCTTCAGGTTATTTATATATTTGATTGTCTTTGAGCTATTTTGAAACTATGTAAACTGTAAAAAAAAATGCAAATGATTTTTTTCTATAAATCCCAATTAATTGTACCTATTGGAATGAAATTTGATTATTGTCCTGTAGATGGGCCTTTACAAAAATTATTTGTAAATTCATTTTCAGAATTTCTTACTTTATATGTCCATGAGCTTCTGGAGATTCTCCTTTGAAATGGTTGTAATTGTTTCCTCACTTATTTTATTATGATTTGGAGGGAGCTACTTTTTTATATTTTTTATTTTATGCTATTTTTTTACTTTTCGAGACAGGATCTCACTCTGTAGCCCAGGCTGGTAGGCGGTGGTACAATCACGGATCATTGTAGCCTCTGCCTTCCGGGCTCAATGGATCTTCCTGCCTCAGCCTCCTGATAGTTGAGACTACAGGCATGAGCCACCACGCCTGGCTTCCTCTTTCATTATTGACATAACATCTTTGACATACGCTTATCTTGTGTTTGTATAAGAGTTATTATTTTGCTGTTGTCTGAAAATAGTCTAAATGATTAGCAAGTTTATGATCTAAAATAATGGATAAGGATTCGGATCAACAAATGCTGATCAGATTCCATTAAAACAAAAATTATTGAAAGATTTAAAAAGGAGTTTTATTCTTAAAGGTCTCATAAGACCTGAGTTCTTTGTATATGTTAAAATACAACATGAGTTTTACCTAGATAAGCTTTTAAGAAACCATTATCTTTTCTCAGCCTTGGGGTTTGAAAGCTCAAAGTCTTTGCACACAAACTCTGATAAATCCCCACAATCAATGTCAGTGTCATATACATCATATTGCTTGATAATTTAGAATAAAATGCATGTGGTCTTAGATATCTGAATATACTTAGGTAATAATATAGCTATCTCTATATATCTATATATATCTATTTCTATATCTATGTTAGTACTATTGCAATATAACACAACAACCTCCTCTAGGCACCCCTCACACCCACCGAACTTACTTGCTTCTGAATCTTGTAGGAATAAGTCTAAATAAGAAACTTTACAGTACAGCCCAGGCATAGAATATTTATTTCCTGATATTCTCAAATTTGTTTTTCTTATGCCATAGTTATTGCTTGATGTATGACTGGGCTAGATTTAAGTGTATTTATAAGAATAGGCCTACAGCTTGAGGGTGCTACATAAGGAACAAAGCATTTATTCTCCCTGGGGATGGCCCAGATTGCAGAGCCTTTTAGAAATCATAACTTCAAAGAAATACTTTTTTTTTTTTTTTTTTTCTCCCAAAATGAACACTTCTTGGGCTTTAGTCCATGATGGCTCCAGCTTTTGAAGGCATATGTATGTGGCCAGTGGTTGCTGGCTGAGCAGCATTAGGTGCAAGCCAATAGGGCAGTTGCCTACAGCAACAATCTTTGCAGAGCACGAAAATATTGCTGGGCTGCTAAAACAACACTAGAAATATAAGTGGATGAAGGAAATGTGCTTATCAGCAGTAGGAGGATATTAAGATGGGACTCTCACAGTTTGTCTTTATGGAAACAAAATGGCAGAGGATAAAAGGTTTAGTGGCACTTACACCACATTATAAATCAAATGCATGGCCTTGGATGTATGCCATGTAAAGTAGGTGACTCTCAAGTAGTCCCTTAGCCCCATGGTTCTCAACCAAAAGCATTTTTGCCCCCTAAGGAATATTGGCAATATCTGAAGATATTTATGGCTTGGGTGGTGTGGAAAGATGCTACTCATATCTAGTGTGTAGAAGCCAGCAATGTGTTAAGCATTCTGTAATGTTCAGGACCACCCTACATAACAAATAATTACTCAACCCAAAATATCCTTAGTGCTGATGTTGAAAATCCTAGCTGAGTGTAACAATAATCTTATGATTATAGAAGAGCTGAATTAGAGAAGTCAGGAATCACAATTTGTTTGAATAAAGGTGTTAGATTTATATGTCGTTTTAATCTCCATTAGGAAGAGAGGCTTTCTTTACACATCAGGTTTAGTTGACAGTCTTTTAAAAGAATCTATCCTTGAAAAAATTAGTATTTGTCTCTTGAATTTGAAGAGTCAGTAGCATTGTCTATTGATTCATGTCTGAGAAGAACATTTATGAAAGGCACCCTTACAGCCAGCTGCTCTCATGGCCATGTGAGAAAGGGTGACCACAAGACGAAAACTTGCACTTTTAAGACCTAAGGAAATGTATTTCTCAGGAATCAGATTAGAATCTTTGATACAAGGGTTTGTATTTGGTCTTTTTGAAAGGGACTATTCCTGACCAGATGCAGTGGCTCCAGCTGTAATCCCAACACTTGGGAAGCCGAGGTAGGTGGATCACCTGAGGTCAGGAATTCGAGACCAGCCTGACCACCATGGTGAAACCCCATCTCTACTAAAAAAAAAAAAAAAAAAAAAAAAAAAAGTAGCTGGGCATGGTGACAGGTGTCTGTAATCCCAGCTACTAGGGAGGCTGAGGCAGGAGAATCTCTTGAACCTGGGAGGTGGAGGTGGCATTGAGCTGAGATTACACCATTGCACTCCAGCTGGGTCAACAAGAGCAAAACAAGAAAGAGAGAAAGGGAGAAAGGGAGAGAGAAAGGGAGAGAGAGAGAGAGAGAGACAGAGAGAGAGAGAAAGGGAGAAAGAAAGAGAGAAAGAGAAAGAGAGAAAGGAAGGAAGGAAGGAAGGAGAGAGAAACGAAAGAAGGAAGGAAGGAAGGAAGGAAGGAAGGAAGGAAGACTATGCCCAAAACTATAATCTGGGCTGTGTTTCAGAGTGGAGGCAGGTCTTAAGGAGCCCGCCAGATCAAGCATCACTGATATTAAAAACTTTGCTTATGAATAGTGTCCAGGGATGGAGAAAGTCTTTTCTCCAAAGAGTTTAGAAAGCTCCCATTTTAAAAAAGACCACCTTCCGTGCCACTGCACTCCAGCCTGGGCGACAGAGTGAGACTCCGTCTCAAAAAAAAAAAAAAAAAAAAAGGAAGAGATGCTCAAGTCAGATAAATGGAGGTCAGCAGACCATGCCATGTCAATGTAGTCCTCTTAGCTTGAAGCAGAGCCAAGCTGGAGGAGAAGATGATAATTAGATTTTAGAAATATGTTAAATAATTAATTAACTTAAATAAGTTTAAATCATTATGGGTACATAATAGTTGTATATTTCTGCGTAGTACATGTGATACATTGATACAGACATACATTGGGTAATGATCAAATTAGGGTAATTGTAGCATCCATCACTTTATGTACTTATTATTTTTTTGTTAGGAACATTCCAATTTCACTCTTTTAGTTATTTTAACGTATATTCACACAATAAACGATTGTGAACTAAATCCACCCTATTGGTCTACCAAATACCAGATCTTATTCATTCTGTGTTTTTGTCTCCTTTAACCCTTCTCACATTATCCTTCCCTCCCTGCTATGCTTCCCAGACTCTGGTAACCATCATTCTACTCTATATCTCCATGAGTTCATTTTCTTTTAGCTCCCAAATATTAGTGAGAATATGTGAAATTTATCTGTAACTGGGTTATTTCACTTAACACAGTGTCCTCCAGTTCCATCCATGTCATTACAAATGACAGGATTTCTAATGGTTACATAATATTCCATTGAAGCTACCAGAAAAAAAAAGCATTGCACATTGGTCTGGGCAAAGATTTCTTGAGTAGTATCTCAAAAGCACAGGGAACCAAAGCAAGAATGGACAAATGGGATCACATCAAGTTAAAAAGCTTCTGCACAGCAAAGGTAACAATCGACAGTAAAGAGACAACCCATAAAATGGGAGAAATATTTGCAAGCTACTCATCTGACAAGGGATTAATAACCAGGATACAAGGACCTCTAACAATTCAATAGAAACTAATCAAATAATCCAATTAAAAATGGGCGAAAGATCAGAATAGACATGTCTCAAAAGCAGATATACAAATGGCCAACAGGTATATGAAGAAATGATCAACATCACTAATCATCAGAGAAATGGAAATCAAAACTATAATGAGATATCATCTCACTCAAGTTAAAGTGGCTTTTATCCAAAGACAGGCACTAACAAATGACAGCAAGGTTGTGGAGAAAGAGGAACCCTTGTACATGGTTGGTGGAAATGTAAATTAGTACAACCACTATGGAGAACAGTATGGAGGTTCCTCAGAACACTAGAAATAGGACTACCATGTGATCCAGTAATCCCACTGCTGGGGATATATCCAAAATAAAGGAAATCACTATGTCGAAGAGATAGCTGCACTTCTGTGTTTATTGTAGCACTATTCACAAGAGCCAAGGTGTGGAATCAACCTCAGTGTCCAACAACGAATGAATGCATAAAGAAAACGTGGTACAAATACGCAATTGTAATTTATTTTTTAATTGCTAGACTATAACTATTTTAAGGACTAAAGCTATTGTGGTAGAATTTTCATTTTTCAGAAGATATTACCCAAATTAGGAGTTTTATTTAAGACACAAGGGAGAAACAGTACACAATTTGGATTTGAGAGGACAGTGGAGGAAGAGTAAGTTGCTTTCTGTTTGCATCTCTGCTGTAGTAATAGTAGATGATAGATAACGATGGCATTTAATGAAGGAAATATCTAAAAAAGATGAGCCTAATTGCAGAGGCTTTGTTTTGCTAAGTGAAGTTTGCAAGCCTGACGTCAAGAAAGACCTGATTATTTTTATTATTTTTTATTTTTATTATACTTTAAGTTCTAGGGCACATGTGCACAACGTGCAGGTTTGTTACGTATGTATACATGTGCCATGTCGGTGCGCTGCACCATTAATTATTTTTAAAGCTAAATAGGGATTCCACACTACATGCTACAGATTTTTTACATTTTGTTCTTTCATGCAATTAAGAATTTTAAGTGTGGCTATCACCAGCCTGCCTGGATCTTGGTTTGGTCCCTTCCTTTCTAGGACACTTGCATTCCTTGCTACATAAGTTCATGAAAGATTATTTCTTATATTCATCTTTACCCATTGCTTTCTTGTTCACAGAACAGATAACCCTTAAATGTTTATGACCCTGTCATACATAAATCGATATTGTATCTAATCCAGCAATCTTTTTCCAGCACTGTTTATGCATACTTACTTCATAATGCCTTCCAAACTGGCCACAATATCTTACTTTTTTCCTCATTAAATAATAAATTAAACAAATATATAACTGGTATTTATTTTATATTTGTCTGAGCACCATGATTTTTACCTATTGGAAAATTACATCTAAAAATAACAAGCTTATGGCAAATATATGTTATAATATATTCTAGCTACATGACTTGTAGGTTTTTATTTTAATCAAGGGTAGTTAATAAAATTTTTATCAATTTGTTATTTACACAAATCTTTCTAAATCTCTTAAATTAGTGAAATATTGCTAATAATTATTTTACTATCGAGCCACCTTTATATTTATGGGATAAATAATACATTTAAAAAGTTTTATTTTAAAATAACCCTAGGTTCAAATTGGTAATACTTTATTTAGAAGTTTTTTTGTGTCTAAATTAGTATTTGAGTTCAGTCTCTTCTTATTTTAATTGTAGATGGAATACTCATGTTTATGTTATTATAGAGAGTTGGTAGGCTTTTATTTTTTCCTCCTATATTTTGAAATAGTTTAAACAATGTTTTTTGAAGTTTGATAGAATTTTATTTTCGAATGACTTTAAATTTGTGATTACATTTTTAATTTATTCTGTGAATATTGGCCTACTCAATTTTTCTACCTGATTTTAGGTCACTTTTTAAAATATAGATTATCTTACTAAATTGTCCATTTTATCTAGATGACCACATTTATTGGTAGTTATATATATAAATATATATATATGTATATAGTATTATTTTATTAATTTAAATAAATTGTGAAAGAAATACTTATACATATACCTGTGTTTCCATCCTGATGCATGTTCGTATGTATGTGTTTTTCTATATGAAGGAATAATACTGAGCATATTGTTCTATAACTTGCTAATTTGCAACATGCCTCAATTTATGATATGCTCCCACATCTTTCCATGTCAATTCATGCAGATTTCTTTCATTTTATAATAATTAAGATAATTTACTTTCATGGTGCATAGACCATATGGAGTAGAAATTCTAGATAAGACAATTATTATACTATTGATAGACATTTGAGTAATTCCAAATATTTTTTAGTAATAAACAATGCTAAAGTGAATTTAGTTTTGCATATTTTGTGTACAGGTGGCATTATTGTGGAACACATACCCAGAAATGCAATTATTGAGTCAAATGTTTTGCATATAAATTTTAAAAATAGTATGACATTTTCCTCAAAAAAGCCTCCAATCAATTTGCATTCCAGTCAGCATGTCTCACCGGGACTAGATATTACCAAGCATATTCATTCCCATAATTGCCAACATGACGAGTAAAATGTGTATCTTACATATAATTGCATCTTCTTTATTTTAATTTGTAAACCTTTTACTAAGTCCCTCCATTATATGTGTTTTTCATTAACTTTTACCTTCATTTTAAAGCCACTTTGTTGAGGTATAATTGAAATATGAAAAGCTGTATATATTTAACATATAGCCATTCATGAGTTTGGAGATGGGTGTAAAATAAATATACCCATGAAATTATCACCACAGTCAATGCCATAAATGCACCCATCACCTCCAAAAGTTTCTTCTAGCCCTCTTTGTTATTATTACTGTTGTTGATGTGGTAAGAATACTTAACATAAGAGCTACCCACTTAGCAAGTTTTAAGGTATATAATGTAGAATTGCTAACTATAGGCACTATGCTGTACAATAGATTTTTAGGACTTATTCACCTTGCATGAGTGAAACTTTATACATTTTGACCAATAATTTGACTAGTACCACATAATCACAACAATAAGATAATGGCATAAAAATAGACACAGAATTCAATGGAACAAAATAGAAAGGCTAGAAGTAAACACATGCATATAAGGTAAATTAATCTTTGACAAAGATGCCAAGAAAACACAATGGGAAAAGGACAGTCTCTTCAATAGGTAGTGTTGGGAAAACTGAGTATCTACATGCAAAAGAATAGAACTGAGTTCTTATCTTACAGCAGATACAAAAATCAACTCAAAGTCGGGCGCTGTGGCTCAGGCCTGTTATCCCAGCATTCTGGGAGGCCCAGGCGGGTGGATCACGAGGCCAGGAGTTCGAGACCAGTCTGGTCAACATAGTGAAACCCCGTCTCTACTAAAAATACAAAAATTAGCCATGTGTGCTGGTGTGCACCTGTAATCCCAGCTACTCAGGAGGCTGAGGCAGGAGAATCGTGTGAACCCAGGAGGCAGAGGTTACAGTGAGCTAAGATCGTGCCATTCCACTCCAGCCCAGGCGACAGAGCGAGACTATGTCCAAAGAAAACAAAAAAACAAAAGCAAACACAAAAACAAAAACAAAAAAAACACCAACTCCAAATGGACTAAATCCTTAAATGAATGACTTGAAAATGTGAAACTCCCAGAAAAAAACACAGGGAAAGTCTTCCAACACTTTGGTTTTGCAATGACTTTTTGGATATGGCAACAAAAGCATAGGCAGCAAAAGCAAAAATAGACAAATGGGACAACATCAAACTAAAAATCTTCTAAATGGAAAAAGATCATTAAAATATAGACTGGGCGTGGTAGCTCACACCTGTAATCCCAGCACTTTGGGAGGCTGAGACGGGCGGATCATGAGGTCAAGATATCGAGACCATCCTGGTCAACATGGTGAAACCCCATCTCAACTAAAAATGCAAAAATTAGCTGGTGTGGTGGTGAGCACCTGTAGTCCCAGCTACTAGGGAGGCTGAGGCAGGAGAATCGCTTGAACCCAGAAGGCAGAGGTTGCAGTGAGCCGAGATTGTGCCACTGTACTTCAGCCTGGCAACAGAGCAAGACTCTGTTTCAGAAAATAAATAAATAAATAAATAAATAAATAAATAAAGATATTTACCAGTCATTTATCTGATAAAGGATTAATAATCCAACACATATAAGAAACCTTTCTCTTTTTTATCATTACTTTTATTGAACTTTTTAAAAACTTCATGAGAAGATGAATATCCAGATGGTTAATTTTCAGCTTCTCTGCCTTATTTTAATATGTTTATTGGCTATTTTAATTTTCTTCCCTACCTATTCTTCATTAAATCATTTTTTATTTTTTCATAAACCCTTATCCATCTTGGTTATAAGTAGATAAGGTTTAAAATTTCCGGTAGGTAGAGACAATAAACACACTGTTTTGCCACTCCCTTAAACTGTTTTTTTTTTAGAAGCCATGGGCTTCTAATGTTTCTGCCCCATCTCCAATTTTATTCATCCATCCTTTTTCTGGTTTTCAAATTATCTTTGCTTTGAGTCAGTGTTATTCACTGGAAAAGCAAAGTGACATACTCCTACAGAAGGACTGTCAACTCTCCAGTCACATTATGCTTCCCATCACCACCATATTATAGAAGTATCAATTAGAGGTGATGACAAGATGTTCTACCAAATGCACATTTTCTCAAAATGAAGCAGGCATATTAGAGAAAATCTTTGACAAAATGCCATTCATATTCCCATAACTCCTGTCCTTGATTTTGCATGCTAGCCAGAAAATGTTAACACATAGTCAACACTTTGAGTTGGCATGTTCCTATGTTAAATAAATCACTTTCTAAGTCAAGATTATTTTAGTTATAATTAACAGAAAATCATTTGAAAACAACTAAACAAAAACCAGGAAAACAGGGATATCTTATAGATTTCTATTGCAGGAAGCTCTCCTGCGGGTCTGCAGTCAATATTGGAAACCGCCAGCAATGAAGACAACGACTCTTCCTCTTCCTCTTTCTCTCACTTATTACTTATGTCACTGATTTATTTTTTGCATATGCTTCATTTTTCTTTCTGAGGAATCATTTTCTCTATTATCTCCATGCCAAATAACCATTCAGATCCTGTGTGTATAAGTGCTCTATTCACTTGTAAGCTTTTCAAAGAAAAATTGCACTGGACAAAGTTAAACAGGCAAGGAAGATCTTATTCAAAACTACTGTAACAAGAAATAGAGATTGAACTCAACTCCAGTGAAAGAAAAGGAGGTTCGTAGCTACTGGTGAGCTAGTGGAAAAGCACTGGAGGATGTTAGCAGGGAGATAGTTCTATGGGATTATATTAAGCACAATGTCTAATTCCTGAGTTTACAAATGTTTTGTTCTCTGTTATTAGGTTATCCGTGTATGCTAATTGGTGTCAATTAAAGTTAGGTTCCTACTCCTACTCAACAGCAACTGGGGTATGGAATACTATCTTTCCTGATGATTACATTTTGAAGGGATGGCTCTCAGGTCTTCAGAGAGGAACGTTTCTGAATTGTTAAACTGATGAGAGCCTAGGAGAAGATATGTATACATTTTATAGAGGCAGAGAGCATTTGGACAAGTTTTCTGAAGTAAATCCTCAAAGAAAAGGAAGGTGGGGCCTATAGTATGGAGGAAACCAGTCTAAACTTTAGTCAAACTGAAGGAAACATTAAGCCATCTTAGTAAAGCTCAAAGTTACAATCAGTTTTCATTTGAATTCCAAATTCAAAGGTGAGTAAAATTGATTGCCTCAGGGAAGGTTAAATGTCTAATCCAGGTCCAATCAGAATTGTCTGTTCAAGTAGTATAATGTGGCTTCCCAGGTAGTAGTCAGAGGCATGGGTTATAGCTAGGTAATACTGCAAACATTTATTGTACTATTGTTCTGAAAATACTGTTTATTATTTTGAATACTTAAAGCATTAAATTTATATCTCCAAGCAAATCTATGACATGAGAACATGTAAGAAGCAAAGATACTAATGGGCCTTATTGTTCTGAAGCCAATTAACAGAATATGGATATAAAACAATATACAGTAATACTGGAAAAAAGATGTAGTTTATGTATAATCTAATGAGCTACTTGAAGCTATTTTTCTAAAACCATAGATTTTAGGTTCAGGGGTACATGTGCAGGTTTGTTATATACATAAACTTGTGTCATGGAGGTTTCATGTAAAGATTATTATGTCACCCAGGTATTAAGCCTAGTACCCATTAGTTATGTTTCCAGATCCTCGCCCTCTTCCTGCCCCCCTCTCCAATAGACTCCAGTGTCTGTTGTTCTCTTTATGTCCATGTGTTCTCATTATTTAGCTCCCACTTATAAAGCAAAGCAAAGACTTGGAACCAACCCAAATGCCCATCAATGATAGACTGCATAAAGAAAATATGGCACATATAACATGGAATACTATATAGCCATAAAAAAAGATGAGTTCATATCCTTTGCAGGGACATGGATAAAGCTGAAAACTATCATTCTCAGCAAACTAACACAAGAACAGAAAACCAAACACCACATGTTCTCACTCATAAGTGGGAGTTGAACAATGGGAGTTGCAGGGACATGGATGAAGCGGGAAACCATCATCCTCGGGAAACTAACACAGGAACGGAAAACCACACACCCCATGTTCTCACTCATAAGTGGGAGTTGAACAATGAGAACGCATGGACACAGGGAGGAGAATATCAAACACTGGGACCTGTCGGGGGTGCAGAGCTAGGGGAGGGATAGCATTAGGAGAAATATGTAATGTAGATGACAGGTTGATCAGTGCAGCAAACCACCATGGCACATGTATACCTATGTAACAAACCTCCAAGTTTGGCACATGTACCCCAGAACTTAAAGTATAATAAAAAACAAAAAGTGAAAAACAAGCAAACAAAAAATACTCGCACTTTTATTCTAGTAAATGAAGAGTTTGTTTTTTCCTTTTCATTTTAAGATCCTAATTTTCTACCCTCTAAATTAAGAATTCTCCTGATAATTCTTATCAATAGATTCCTATTCTTATCAATGGATTCCTACTCCAATCTCTCCAACTTTTTACTTCAAATTGCCCTTGTTATATTACTTCTACTTCTGAAGTTGAGGCTAGGATTGTGTCTTATTCACATTTTATCCCCACTCCTTATTTAGTTATTCACACATTAAGAATCTCAATAATGCTTGTTAAATGAATAAAATAATAAATCAGTGAATAGTCTAGATTTATTATACAACTTTAAATACATATAGAAATTGAGCTGTTATATTGACATATGAATCTATACTTTTCCTTCCTTTTTGCATTCTAAATTTACAGTTGTGCATAAAATAATGCAGATTTTAATGTGTTAAGAAATTACAAGTGATGACCATGAATAAAATAGGTAATTCAAAAATTCAGTGACCATGGTTTAAGAAAAAATAACTCTATTAATGCTTCAAGACAAGCTTTTAAAATTAGTTGGTTAGTTTAATAACATTTAATAATAATTATAAAATTTATTTGAAAAATAAAAAAAATAATTGAAAAATATAGAAAATATTCATTTAAAAATGAAATTATCTCTTGCATACTAAAATCTCTGTGACCTATATTTAATGTTTAACTTTTGTAATATTTGTGCATAGTACCCATATCTCTATTTCTATATCTATATGCTTTTTTAATCATGCACTTTACATTTCCATTGTGTACTTTATTACACACATAATATAATTGTTAAGGTATTGCATTCTCCTTTTAAGGATATTATTTTACCTTTCATAAATTATATATTACATAATTAATATATGTTAGATGTAGCCAAACAGGCATTTAAAGAAATTGCAAGAAGTGCATTAGTATTTTCTTTATTCTAAAATGAAGGTTTACAATTTTTGTTTTACATTTATTATCTAATGTATTATGGAGTGGCACTACTCAACTCATGGTCATTTTGAAATCAGTAAATTCGACTGGTCTTTTTGGTTATGCAATTGTGTACAGAATTGGTGGGTTCTTGGTCTCACTGACTTCAAGAATGAAGCCACAGACCATTGCGGTGAGTGTTACAGTTTTAAAGATGGTGTGTCTGGAGTTTGTTCCTTCTGATGTTAGGACGTGTTTTGAGTTTCCTCCTCCTGGTGGGTTCATGGTCTTGCCAGCTTCAGGAGTGAAGCTACAGACCTTCCTGGGGAGTGTTACAGCTCTTAAGGTGGCGCATCTGGAGTTGTTCTTCCACCTATCCAGAGTTGTTCATTCCTCCTGATGGGTTCGTGGTCTCGCTGGCCTCGGTAGCGAAGCTGCAGACCTTCACCGTGAGTGTGACAGTTCAAAAAGGTGGTGTGAACCCAAAGACAAAGCAGCAGCAAGATTTATTGCAAAGAGCGAAAGAACAAACTTTCCACAGCGTGGCAAGGGACCCTACCCCCGTTGCCACTGCTGGCTTGGACAGTCTGCTTTTATTCCCTTATCTGACCCCACACACAACCTGCTGGTTGGTCCATTTTACAGAGAGCTGATTGGTCCGTTTTACAGAGAGCTGATTGGTCCATTTTGACAGAGTGCTGATTGGTGCGTTTACAATCCCTGAGCTAGACACAGAGTGCTGATTGGTGCATTTACAATCTTTTAGCTAGACACAGAGTGCCAGACAGAAAAGTTCTGCAAGTCCCCACCAGGTTAGCTAGATACAGAGTACTGATTGCTGTATTTACAAACCTTGAGCTAGACACGGTGCTGATTGGTGTATTTACAATCCCTTAGCTAGACAAGGTTCTCCAAGTTACCACTAGACTCAGGAGCCCAGCTCCTAGTGGATTCCACACCAGGGCCACAGGCGGAGCTGCCCGCCAGTCCCACACAATGTGCCTGCACTCCTCAGCTCTTGGGCAGTCAATGGGACTGGGCACCATGGCGCAGGGAGCGGCACTCATCAAGGCTTGGGCCCTGCCGGAGCCTACGCGCAGGGCAGGGAGGGGGAGGCTCGGGCATGGCGGGCTGCAGGTCCTGAGCCCTGCCCTGCAGGGAGGTAGCTGATGGCTGGTGAGAATTTGACTGCAGCGCAGGCTGGCACTGCTAGGGGACCCAGCGCATCCTCTGCAGCTGCTGGCCTGGGTGCTAAGCCCCTCAGTGCTGCCGGCAGGCAAAGCTCCACGTGCAGCCCCAGTTTCCGCCCACACCTCTCCCTCCACACCTCCCCGCAAGCAGAGGGAGCTGGCTCTGGCCTTGGCCAGCCCAGAGAGGGGCTCCCACAGTGTTGTGATGGGCTGAAGGGCTCCTCAAGCACCCCCAGAGTGGACGTTGAGGCAGAGGAGGCGCTGAGAGCGATGGCTGTTAGTACATTATCACCTCTTACAATGAGCATACTGCAATGTAGCATACTATTCATTTTCTTATATATCCTGTAGTTAATCTTGTTGTAATTAATAAAAACTAAATTATAGAATATTTGAGGATGTGTGTCTTAATCTTAATAAACTTTATAATAAATGAGTATGGGCATTAGCAAAGATTTTAAGCTGTAAATTTATCAGCATGGAATCAGTCTCTTGACAGAAATGAAAACTAAGACTCTATTAGATAATGAAATATGAGAGGGTCTTCTAGTAATTGAAATTGGCCCTTGGGTTCTTCAGATGTCAAGAAGCAACATACTTGGGACTATTTTAAAAGTCCCCCTTTTTTTAGTCTCTCTGTGAAAATCTTGCTTAATTTGCAAACCTCTAAACATTACTGCCTGGAGTGGAGAACAATTAGATTCATTAATTTGTTTCCCTTCTCACTTGGTTTAATACATCCTCAGTAATAAAGCTTACTAACAATTGTGGGCTTGACTTTACTACTTATTAGCAAATTATACTTTAAACTGAATATTGAGTTATCATCAAGGAATGTGAATAAAAAGAGAGCATTTCAAACTGAAAAGAAAGGATTGGGGGCACATACTTTCAAAGTCATCAGATTTTACAAAATTAGAATTGTTTAGAAGATAGAAAACCCAGTGGCATAACTGTTTCTTAAATTATATTTTTCTGAGTTAAAAATAGCTTGTATAATGAATAAAGATGTTTTCTTAGGCATACATTATTAAAAGAATCTGTCATCCCCTAAGAGAGGAATACTTCATATAGTTGATGGGTACTGATGAGCATTGAGTCTTCTAGCAAATTGTCTTTGTGTCTAAAGAGTTTCGGTTGAAACATTTCTAATTCACTTTAGTGGACAGCTAGTTTGTAAACCAAACTTTCCGCTAAAAAGAAAAATAAATATTGGATTGACAAACACATATTGAAGATCCGAAAAGAGAAGAAACTTGCAGGCTAAGCTTCAGGTCAGAGTTTAACCAGAGAGGTAGGTGGAGTAATAAACAGTAAAGCCACTTTCATTCATAATATCTCTATCCATAAACAAACACTTGAAGGCTAGAGAGCAAATATAACATAGTACCCAACCAATGCAGTTGCTCTTCTGGAAGTATTTTCTGACTTTCAGATGTTGCACATTTTTAGCTAACGATAAACCAGTTTTAAACTTGTTTTCCACATTCTACCTCTAACCATGTGAAATTGCTGCTGTGACTGTATACAAGTGGAGATAGAAAAGAGAAGCAAAATGGAAAAAAAAAAAAAAGCCCCTCTTAACCTTCACATGGATTAGTTACATAGTTACACATGGATTAGGCAAGCCAATGACTGTCAAACCTGGAATTTGAGCTTATTCCAACTGATGAAATATAATTGTTAAAGTAAAGACTAATAAGCAGCTGCATCCTAGTAAGCACAGCAGAAAAAACAACTTAAATGAAAACTAGAACCAATAACAAGAAGACAGTAGCATCTGACCCATGTAGCCTCAGAGCACTGTGTCTTTTGGCAAATTGGTGCTCTTTTTTCTCTTTAAAGTAGATGATAAACCTTAACAAATCTGAGAGAAACATGGAAATATTCCACTAACATGGTAAGACTAAAAAAGAAAAACAAAACAAAACTGCCAGATATGAATACTAAAATAGAAACCAGCCCAATTGTCTCATAAAACTGATGTTATGCTTTCTCTTAAATAAACAGAGAAATGACCTTCCCAGACTTAAAACTTAAGATGTGTTTCTCTTATCTGAGTTTTTTCTCAGGAAACTAACCATTAGGCCTCCCAGATAATACCAAGCAACAGAAATTTACCAAACCATTGCATCTGGACAATGAGATGCCAGACCCCTCTCCCTTTGTGATTGTGTAACTTACCACCAGCTTCCTGTTGACCAACTCCTCTTCCTTAACCCTCTGTAATTTTTGTTTTCCCATATGCAGTTACATTTGTTTTCTGCTATATGAACCCCTAATTTTAGCCAGTTGAAGGTATGGATTTGATGCCAATCTCCTGTCTCCTTGGCTGCAGAACCCGATGAAAGCCGCCTTGCCCAGCAATAGTCATTCTCTCAATGACTGGCTTTCTGTGTAGTGAGCAATGGCACCTAGACTTAACCCTAGCATTTTGTTAATAGATTTTAGTTCCCTGATTGGGAGCACCTTACTCAGGGCTTAGCTGCTATGGTCTAGGGGAGTTTCTAAAGTCGTCCTAAGCAGCTGCCTAACCATTTTTTGACCAGATGTGGGTTTCAGCCTCTCACTCTGTGGCTCCACCACTGCAGTCACCAAATATATTCCTGATTGGGTAGGAAGAACAGCCTTTTATTTTTGACATACATGACTAGAACGGTGAGTATCATTTGTAGGTACCAGAAAGCCAGTTCTGTTTCTCTCAATTTGAATAATTCTGAAGGAATTTTTATATGCAAATTGAACAAGCCCAGTTGATCAAGAGAAGAAAGTGCCCTGACTGTTTCAGTTTGGACACCCTTAGGCCCTATTTACTGCAGCAGCCGGATTGTGCTTTGGTGATTGGGTACTGTGTCAATACAGTCATACGAAGTTACAATACAATTAATGAATATTCTTTTCTAACACTGTTTGGCATCAATGTTCTTTGGAATCTAGAGAAGTCTGGCCTCTCCATAGGCCTCATTTTGCTATTGAATAAGAAACTGATGGAGTTCAGTGTATTCAGGCTTTTATGCTATGTTCTAAGCACGGTTTGGCCTCGTTAGTACAGGATGTTCTGTGGTGCTGTTTGGATCCAGCGTTTTTTGGAGTTTGGAGAAGTTTCGCCTTTAAAAATAAAATTGCCATGGAAACTGCTTTACCCAAAATTTTGGTTCACAGACTTAATTGGATTACCTATTGGAGTAATGATGCATCTGCTTTGCTGGGTTCTGGGTCTCGCTGACTTCAAGAATGAAGCTGCAGACCCTCACGGTGAGGGTTACAGTTCTTAAAGATGGTGTGTCCAGAGTTTGTTCCTTCAGATGTTCAGATGTGTCCAGAGTTTCTTCCTTCTGGTGGGTTCGTGGTCTCGCTGACTTCAGGAATGAAGTTGAAGACCTTCACCGTAGGTGTTAGGGTTCATAAACGCGGCGCAGAGGGAACTGTCTCTGATCAAGCCCAGCAGGCTCCGGCAGGCCCCGCCCAGTGCGGGGCCCTCAGAGGCTGCGTCCACCCAGGAACCCGCGCCAGGCCTACGAGCTGCGCGCGCAGCCCAGACTCCCGCCCGCGCCTCCCCCTCCACACCTCCCAGTCAGCAGAGGGAGCCGGCTGGCTGCAACCTCGACCAGCCCCACAGAGGGGCCCCCACAGCGCAGCTGCCGACTGAAGGGCTTCTCGAGGGTGACCAGAGCTGATGCCAAGGCACAGGCTCCAAGAGCGAGTGAGGGCTGCTAACACATTGTCACCTTTCAATGAGGTAAGCAAAGTTTAGCTTTGAGAACATGTTCATAGGCTGGGGAGTTTGTATTGCTATCACATGGCTAGAGTTCCAAGGTAAAAAAAGCTATTTATGTGTCTATATACATGGTTAGATGTGTTTATATGTATGTACAATTATTATTATTATGCCTACCAAATTGACTTATAAATAAAAGAGCACTGATAAATGAAGTAAATAAATTCAAGCAATTTTCAATTTCATGTGACTTAAGTGCATCTTTAATAAGCTAGCTTTAAAATTAGAGGTAAGATAAAAATAGATATATCTTCAACAGTGTCAGTATACATTTTTGTCTGGGTTATATGTTTATCTCTGATAGATATTTTGAGATGTAAGGGTTTGGCACAGGTTAGTAAACTATAAAGCCAGCCAAAACAAAATTATCTTTGTGTGACCAATAAGACTAATTTAACGTTGTTAGCTTAATAAAAACGGCCAAATCTGAGTTATTGGCAAAAATAGCCATGCATTTAACTTCTCGTTTCTTAGGTGAACACCTGATGTTTACAAGCTATAAATAAAAATGGTTAACAACACAATTACTTGAAATGTTGGCTAACTTTGTCTAATACCAATTTTTGAGAAGTAATCTAGATAAACTGCAAACAAAAATGAAAGAATTGAGTACGTATAAATGGAATACATGCTTGTGGGTGAACTTTCTGTTTAAATTTAAATTTTCATTTAAATTTAATTTAAAATCTTCAAATGACTTTTGATGGTTCTTGGGTGTCTGGGTCATTTGCAATAAAGAAGGGATTATGATATGGGTAATCATATTTTTAAAAATGGTGAAATATTCTCATATATAAAATGCTAACATGTGATAGACAGTTCAGGATTTCCTGCTGATGGCAGCGGAAGCCTGTCTGGAGAGGCCGTTACAAAGACACTGGTTCCAGCAGGGGAGGCATGGCCAGGGTTGTACCTGGGCGCTGTGGATGACATGTTAATGGCAGCCAGAGGCAGACAGGTTCCTGGCTGGAAAAGGGAGGGTCCCTGGTGAAACCCCACCTTCAAGCCAGGGATAGCTTGAAGCTTGGGTGGTTGGGCTGCCAGTTCTGGGTGGAGTCTGTGGCCTGGAGTGAGAATATATGGTGCTTTTTCCAGGCCCACCCTTGGCTACCCATGGACCAATTGGCATGTACTTCCTCTTCCTTCTGAGCCCATAGAAACCCTGGACTCAGTCAGACTCACACAGACGTGGGAATGACCTGCCTGTGGAAAGGAGCTACCCAGTTCAGTTCTCCTTAGAGCTCTTCTGTCACTCGAAGCTTCTCTCTGCCTTGCTCTCCCTCCAGTTATCCATGTATCTCATTCCTCCTGGACACAGGACAAGAACTCAGGACCCACCTAATGGAGGGACTGAAAGAGCTTTAACACAAGCACGGCTGAAACACACCCCTCACTTCCCATATTGTAGGTGACGAGGAGAGAAGAGCTGTGGCCCTTCAGGGAGCCCAGACTTATGGGCTCCCCAAGTCAGGGATGTGACACCCTCTTTGGGGTTCTGTGGTTCCTGGCATCTCAAGATTTATTTATTTATTTGCTGTTTACTTTACATTTTATTTATATATACATATATAAAATCATTGATATATTTTAGTTTATAATGGAAGGTTTATGTTTGCTTCTATGAATAGTCATTTTGTTTCTTATGCATTTCCAACAGTTCATCATTTCCTCTATTTTTCTAAAATTCCTAAGCTATCTTTGTCAAGCCTCCACAAAATGAAGAGCACACTAGCAATTTAAAAAATAAATAAAATTGAATAGTTTTGTTTATCTCTAAGGATTTAGAGAGATATAAGAGCTTCAGTTTCCTGGGCAAAAATAAAAGGTAAAATACTGATTTTTAAAAGTCTAAACAAAAATGATGCATTATTTATTTTATTATTCGGAAGGAGGGGAGAAGAAATGTTAAAATAACTTTTATTTCCAAGATAATTTAATACAGTCAATAATTTGAATTGGTTTCAGATCTTTTCCTTTAGGTAATTAGGAAATACTTGATATGCATACAAAGTCTTAATATGCTAAAAAGATTATAATTGTTCTTAAGAAAATTAAATTGACTGGGTACAGTGGCTCACTCCTATAATCCCAGCATCTTGGAAGGCTGAGATAGAAGGAACACTTGAAACTTGAATACTTGAATCCGGGAGTTTGAGATCAGCATTGGCAACATAGTGAGACCTTGTCTTTGTAAAAAATTAACAAAATTAGCCAAACCTGGTGGTGCATGCCTATAATCCCAGCTACTTGGGAGGCTGAGGCAGGAGAATCCCTTGAGTCTAGGAGTTTGAGTCTATAGTGAGCTATAATTGCACCACTGTACTTCAGCCTGAGTGACACAGCAAGATCCTAACAAGAAAGAAAAAGAAAGAAAGAAAGAAAGAAAGAAAGAAAGAAAAAGAAAGAAAGAGAGAGAGAGGTGAGGGAGAGAGGGAGGGAGGGAGGGAGGGAGGGAAGGAAGGAAGGAAGGAAAGGAAGGAAAGAAAGAGTAAAAAAAGAAAATGATATTGATTGGGATTTTCTCAAATTATTTTAGTTGTGTTTACCATTATTAAAATTAAGTGACCTTCACTTGGATAGGAATACAAAAAGTTAAATTTTTTAGTGATTTTAAAATCACTGTTAAGCCTTCATGTATGCAATTGAAAATAAAATATATACAATTGTTGCTCCGGTTTGAAGAATGCAGTGGTGAAAGTTACCAAATCAGTTGTCAGTACTGTATCTAGAAACCAATCTTGGAAATATGTGATAATAGTCTTTTAAAATAGTTGGCAAGAAATTATTGTGTGGTTGTTCTTACGTTGTCTTTGTTTCGTTGCATAACATTTAAATGTAAGGAGATTATTTATACTCATACTGAATTTCAAGAATTGATATTTGCATTTCCCTTTTTCTTGATAAAGAGAAAAGTTCATTGTCTTACTTTGATAAGTTTGGCATATGACCTGTCACATTTTTTATGCTTTTGGTCACTGTTCTGTTACTGGAATGCTAGCAATTAGACATACACAAGGCATAACTTAACCACTGTAATAAAATGGTTTGAGGTGCTGCAGTCAGTAGCTACTAGACACCAAATCACAGTGTTTTAATTTATGGTGTGTTGGAGAGAATGGTAGGACTTTCTACAGTGTAAATGTCTTATTAACTGAACGTTAAATGCAGCACTTTGACTTCCGTATCCAAAAAAGGATCCAACTTTTGCTATATCTTAAATCACTGACACCAAAGTCTCAACTTCAGATGTGGAAGAAGGTGACAATCAAAATCAACTGCTTTTGTGAGACACAGGTCCAAAAATAAAACCTATTTAATTCCTCTGGGCCCAGAGAAGATCACAGAAGAGGTGAACATGTGAGATTGTAAGGGCTAATTCTGAGGGATACAATTAGTTCAGAGTTTTTCTATAAATTAAACAGTAATATCAAAAACACACAGATGCAAGGCCATTATGTGGACTCCTGTGTCAGAATAACCAGGTTTTTTGGAGCACGGATCTTCTTTTTAATACAAAATTGTAAAAGGTTATTAAAGGTTTATGGAAATGCTACCTTATAGTAAAACTGATTAAAATTAGAT
Organism: Mandrillus leucophaeus; assembly: GCF_000951045.1. Taxonomy (NCBI): domain Eukaryota; kingdom Metazoa; phylum Chordata; class Mammalia; order Primates; family Cercopithecidae; genus Mandrillus; species Mandrillus leucophaeus. The sequence continues at coordinate 3,550,527 of NW_012101343.1, forward strand.
TGATTTATTTATAAGAATTTATTAAAAATAGCTTTAACATTAATAACACACCTTCCAAAGGAAAATTTGTTTTTTCTGTTTTGAACAAAATTTTGTGCAATATTAATGAGATAATATAACATTTTTATCTTTTGAGTAAACTGCAGAAAAAAGGGACAGGGGAGTGACAGATTTAGTTGGCCTCATGCTGTCTTTATTAGGTCTTAATGTTTGGGAAACTAAATCTCCTCTCTATTGAAGTGTAAATGCTTTCGTTTTATCATTTTGTCTCAATAAATGGCTATCTCATAGTGATCTGTGATCTTATTTTGTGACATAGAGTTTGTAAACCTCTGATTTTTGACAAACTTTCTGAAAGCAAAATTTGAAGTTTTAAATTCAGTATTTTTGACTGCAAACTTTGTTTTCGATGTTGGCGCCCCTGAAGTCCAAGAGAGATGCATTCGGGTTATATTATATGTTAGAATTATACAGGAAACGTTGTTAAATATGAGGTGTTAACTTTCTTTGAATTACATTGATATAGATGTGTTATTACTATGTGTTCCAAGATTGCCTGAGATTCCTGAAATTCTTACATGTCGTAACATATCTTGGCAGTAATGATTTATTATTATTAATTGTGATATACCACAGAAGCAACCAAATTTCCTTGTCAACTATGTCTTTAACTATGGCTGTCCTAAGACTTTTGTCATCCACAATTAGTCTCTTTTTAAAAACTTGTTTAATTCTTCTCAAAAAATGGCTTATAATCAGCTATAATCAAGGGCTTGCTTTTTGGGGGGAGTTCATTAAAGGACTCTTGAATGCAAGTTTCTCAGAATTTAGGAGATCGTGCCATTGGACTAAAGAGAAAACTTCCAAGACTACAATTAAAAGGCTAATGTGTTCATAATATGGCTAACTCAATATGAAGCAGAGCCAGAGTTGATTGCATAGATTGAAATATTGCTGATTCTTTTTGCTTTATTTTTCAGGGTCTGAAGAACAATTTTCTTTTGAATTATTCATAGCCTTTAACTATTGAGTGAAGTATACCCTTATAAACAGAATTTTAGGCATATTTCTCTATCTCTGCCTGATTTCTACAGAATTCATAAGTATTTATGAATGTTCTTAATTCATGAGAGTGTGGTTTTTTGCATAAGTTCGATAAGAGTATTTTAATAATGGGACACAATTGGAGGCACTGATTATTTTATCATTGATTTGACTGGAATGGCATGGTTTTGGATATAAGCAGATTGCTCTAAAAAATTGAAATTGACTTTATAGAGCTAATGAGAGCCTCTTGGAAGGGTTGGCTTTATACCTTATCTGTGCGGTGCCTTTAGAGGGTTCCTGTCCTGTGGTAAATAGAGAGAGTCACTTTCTGACAGGCTTAGGATCATCAATTTGTTTTGGGGCCTCAAGAAACAAAAGGTTCTCCCAATTCCTGTAAGCATCTGCAGGTGCAGATGGATCTTTGACCGGGCTTGAGAGACCTTTGGAGGTCAAGTGTGGGATTACCCGTGAGAGGTTTCTGCAAAGCGAATTTAGAGGAGCCTATATGAACAATGGTTCATTCTGCCCTATGCGTGGATAATCAGGCCAAGTACAGTGGGTCTGAAGCTTATTTTTTAGGTAGTTTGGCCCTGCTGCGATTTGTCTTTGGTGGAAGTGGAGGACTGGAGGGAGAAAGATTGTATTTCAGAAAAAAATATAGTATTAGTTTAACCTTTCATTCTTGGATGGCCATATGGTCACCTATGGTATGGAGTGGCCACAATGTCCTTCCTCATCATGAAGTAGCCAGAAAGATCAACTACCAGATTCCCCATGATTGAAGAACTGATAAATAGAAAGGAGGACGGCAACTGGCCAAATTGTCTGTTAGAACTGATGTTTATGGTTTCTTTTGAATAAACATAGAAACTGACCCTCCCAGTCTTGAACCTTGAGAAAGATATTTGTCTTATCTGAGTTTCTTTCTCAGGAAACCAACCATCAGGACTCCCAGATAATATCAAGGAACTGAAACTCATCAGGTCTGTGCATTTGGACAATGAGATGTCAGACCCCTCACCTGTCATGATTGCCTAACTGACCACCTGCTTCCTGTTGACCAACTCCTGTTACTTATTCCTCCCTAATTGCTGTTTTCTTTCATGCAGTTACATTTCTTCCCTGCCATATAAGCTCCTAATTTTACCCAGTTGAGGAGATGAATTTGAGACTGATCTCCTTACTTATAGGCTGCAGAACCTGATTAAAGCCTTCTTCCCTTTCAACACTCATGTCAGTAAATGACTTTCTGTCTGGCAAACAATGGGACCTACACAGAATTCCTGGCATTTTTGGTAATGCAATTACTAGAATTAAAAACCTAGGGTATTATTTCAACACCAGCCACGATGGAATAGAATCACTATAAACCTATCACTCCCACTAATTTCATGTAAAAAATCTGGACAACATTCAAAAGCAACATCAGGAGAACAATGAAAAGTAAAGAACGGTGGGTAGATTTCGGAGAGAAATCAAAATTTGAAGAACACAGTGTACTATGGTGACTTTCCTCTTCATTTGCTTTTTTTCTCATTTATGTTTTGACATTGTTCCAATGTTGACCCAACTTACAGAACTAGAAACTACGTACAGACACCACACACACACACACACACACACACACACACACACACACACACACACACACAGAAAAGCCCTGTAAGAAAAATCTTCTAGTTCTGACTGGAAGACTAAGAAAAGAGCCCCTAAGAGCTGCATAGTACGAGGAAACACCTTGTTTTATTTGCTTTTGATCTTTTCTCTCCCAGGCACTAAAAATGATTTTTAAAAAATTTATCAACCAGAAAAGTGAGTCTCTGGACCCTGGAGAGTGTGGAGGAAAACCCTGATTAAAAAAAGCTGCTGAAGAGATTTTAGTAACATGGTGTAGATCTAACACAAGGAATAACACAAGGAATAGTGTCTCTAAGTGAAGAAAGAACAGTAGAAATGGTTTAAAAATCACCATAAATATAAAAGTGTAAACATATAAAATGATCTTTCTTCTCTTAAATTCATTAAAATATGTTTGACTGTTTAAGGTCAATATTGTAACATTTACTGGTGGACTTTAAGTTGTAATATGTAATATGCATGAAAATTAAAGCTACATCAAGAGGGAAAAATTAGTTCATGTGGCAGTAAAACTGCTATATTTTCTATGATGTTATAAATGATGATTTTAAGAAGACTATAATTTAGGTGTGCATACTATACTCCTTAGAGTATAATAATCCACAGCAAAAAAAAGTTCATGAGTATATTAAATTTGGAGATGTAAAAAACTAAAAATATTTTAAAGTAAGGAAGGAAAGGTTGAATGGGAGAGGAGGAGGAAAAACTGAAAACAATAAATAGTAGACCTAAATTTGAATTATATCAATAACTGCATAAAATGCAAATGCTATAAACACCAAATGCTAATATAATTAAAAGAAACACTAGATAAACTTGCAGTCATAACTGAAACTTCAGCACCACTCTCCCTGCAGTTGATAGGATAAATAGACATAAAGCAATCAAGATATTGTAGACCTGAATAATAGTATCAACTAGCTTTTAACTCTTTGGCATTTTAAAACATCTACCCAAACAATTGAAAAAAATACTTTCAAAGTTACATGAAACATTTGCATCTACCAAGGTTGATCATATTATACAGCCATAAAACAACTTTCAGGAAAGTTAAAAAACTGAAAATAATTAACATTTGTCCTTTGACCATAATCTGGTTAAATAAGAGATTGGAAGAAAAAAAGAGAAAAAAAATCTCGAAAAATTCCCAAATAAGACATTAAACAACACACTTATAAATAAAATATAAGTCAAAGAAGGAATCCCAAAAGAAATTAGAACATAATTTGATTTAATTAAAAATGAAAATACAGTATATCAAAAATTGTGCCATGCAGCTAAAAAGCAGAGCTTACAGAGTTTATTCCACTAGATGTCTAAATTGGAAGCAAAAATCTCAAATCAATAACCTAAGCTTACACTGAAAAAGAAAAAGTGAGAAAAACAGCAGCAATTTAAATATAAAGCAAGAAGATAATAAAAATCATGAGTATAAGAGCATAAATTATAAAATTGAAAGCAGAAAATCCATTAAGAAAAATCAATAGAACCAAAGGCAGTTTCTTTGAAAAGATCAACAAAATGGATAAAGCTCTATCAAACTTACCAAGTAAAAGAAAGAAAACACAAGTTATCCATGTCCAGAATGCAAGAATTGGTATCATTACAGAAATAACAGATTTTGAAACAATAATAATGCAATTCCACAAACAAAAGTAGACCCATAAGTACAAAAATTTTAATGAAATTAACCAATTTTATTATAGGCCTAAAATATCATATCTTGCTTAAAGAAAAAATAATCTGAATGGTTTTAAAAGAGGTAAAGAAAGGGAAGTTTAATTAAAATCTTCCATAAAGGAAACCACAAGCTCACATGGTTTTAGTGGCAAATTCTATAAAAAACTTACAGAAAAAAAAAATTGACAGTCTTTTTTAGGATGTAGAAGAGGGAGTACTCCCCTTTTATTTTTTATTGAGACAAAAAACTGTATTATATTGATACCAAAATCATATGCAGTTATTACAATAAAATTAGAAGATAGTATTTCTCATATTGATTCAAATACCGTAATTAAAGTGTTGACAAATTGAATACAATAATATATAAAAATGCATAATAATACAATAAATTCAGCTTTATCCCCAGAATACAAGGGTGGCTCAATATTTGAAAATTACTTCATATAATTGTCATATTATCAGATCAAAGTAGAAAAAAAACCATATAATAATAAATGCAGAAAAAACACTTGACAAACTCAACATATATTCATGATAAAAGCTTTCACCAAACTAGGAATATAACAGCACTTCTGTAACCTACTGAAAGGCAAAATGCAGTAGTCTCCTTTTAACTGTGTGGGATACATTCCAAGACCCCCAGTGGATGCCTGAAGCCACTGATAGTACTTGATATGGTATGGCTCTGTGTCCCCACCCAAGTCTCACCTTGAATTGTAATCCCCGTAATCACTGCATGTCAAGGGCAAGACCAGGTGGAGGTAATTGGATCATGGGGGAGGTTGTCCCATGCTGTTCTCATGATAGTGAGTGAGTTCTCACAAGATCTGTTGGTTTTATAAGCATCTGGTGTTTCCCCTGCTTGCACTCACTTCATCCTGCTGCGCTGTGAAGAAGGTACCTGCTTCTCCTTTGCTTTCAGCCATGATTGTAAGTTTCCTGAGACTTCCTCAGCAATGCAGAAATATGAGTCAATTAAATCTCTTTCCTTTATGAATTACCCAGTCTTGGGCAATTCTTTATAGCAGTATGAAAATGAACTAATACAGTAATTAAATATACACACACACACACACACACACACACACACTGTTTTTCTCTATATACGTATCTATGGTAAAGTTCAATTTATAAATTAAACACAGAGACTGATAATAATAATAATATAAAACAATTATAACAATCTGCTGTAATAAATGTTATGTGCAATTTTTTTTTCTCTCTCTCTGAAAATATCTTATTTTATGATACTCATTTATTATCAGAGGAGGGTAACTGAAACCTCCAAAACAAAACTTCAGATAAGAGGAGACTTCTGTAAAAAATGTACTACAAGAAAATAGGAGAAAATTGTTGTGAGCTTGGGTTAAGCAAAGCATTCTTCAATATGACACCAAGAGCAAGATCCACAGAGAAATAAAATGAAAAGTTGGAATTCCTCTAAATTAAAACCTTTATCTCTGTGAAAGTCACCATTAAGAGATAAAAAGACAAGTCACACATTTAGAAAAAAGCATTTTCAACTCACCTGTCTGAAAATGAACTTGTATTCAAAATACATTAGAAAAATTACATCAACGATAAGAAGCTGAACAACCTAACTTTAAAAATGACAAATGCTTGATAGGATGTTTCATCAAAGAAAATATATGTTTAGCAAATAAACACATGAAAATATATTTGCAGGTTATTGAGAAGTGGATTGTTTGCTTTCCAAGTACAGGAGCAGGGGATGGTTATATATTCTTATGTTATTGGATTCTAGTTTAATTCCATTTTGGTCAGTGAAATCTACTAGACACTTGCTTCATGACCCAGCATATGGCCTACGTTGTTGAGGCATTTTTGTACCCTTGTGAAAATATGGATTCTGCATTTTTGGATGTGATGTTTTGTAAATTTGACTAAGATGTGTGTTTATAGTCTGTGATAGAATAATAGTCCTCCAAAGATGTCCATGTCCTAATAATTAGAACCTGTAAAAATGTTATGCACCTGCCAAAAGGGAGTTGAATTTGTGAAATTAAGGCCGGGCACAGTGGCTCACACCTGTAATCTCAGCCCTTTGGGAGGCCGAGGCGGGTGGATCACTTGAGGTCAGGAGTTTGAGAGCAGCCTCACCAACATGGTGAAACCCCATTTGTACTAAAAATACAAAAATTAGTGGGGTGTGGTGCATGGCCTGTAATCTCAGTTACACGAGAGGCTAAGGGAGGTGAATCGTTTGAACCCTGGAGGTGGAGGTTGCAGTGAGCTGAGATCACACCACTGTACTCCAGCCCGGGCAACAGAATGAGTCTTTGTGTCAAAAAACAAAACAAAACAAAACAAAAGATTGTTCTTCATCTAAATTTATAATGAATATGTTATCCTGATAAACCCTATATAATCATAAATGTCCTTTAAAGTGCAAGAGTTAGACAGATGAGGATGTTGGGACTCTGTCATTACCAGTTTTGACGATGGAAGGAAGGAGCCAGAAACCAAGGAATGTGAGCCTTCAGCTGCTAGAAAAGGCAAGGAACTTGTTCTTTAGTGCCACCAGAAAAACAGAAAAATGCAGGCCTACTGACACTCTTTTGAGTTTTGCAATGAGACTCATTTTGGACTTCTGATCACCAGAACAAGTAGAAAAAAAAAATATTTCAAGTTAGTATGTTTTTGGTTGGTAAATGGTACAGCAGTAATAAGAAACAAACACATCTTCTGAGCTTTTAATTGAAATATGTTTTTAAATTGTCAACAGTAATTGTGGATTTGAGCATATATTCTTTCGGTACCATTGATTTAACTTCGTGTGTTTGTAGGTGTGTACATATTTATGATTTTGTGTTGTCTTGATTACTTGACCTATTATCAATGTAAAATATCCAATTCTTCTATTTCTTTGATATTAATATAGCCATTCTAGCTTTAATACAATTATTATTAAGATAGTTTGTAATCTATTGAACTTCAAAAGAATATTACACTAGCTCTTCTGGTGTGTTGGCCACTGTGTGTGTGTGTGTGCGTGTGTGTGTGTGTATGTAGCTTTTAATTAAGGTGCTAAGTACTCGGACAAATAATGTAATTATTAATATTATTGTTTTTAATTGTGTTCAGTTGCTGTGTGTATAATATGTGTCTTGTCGTTTTTTGTTCTGTTTTTCTTTCTTTAGATTAAGGTAGTAGTATTGTTTTAGTCATTTAGTACTTTCAGTATTTTAATCCTTCTATTGACTACTTCAGTATAACTTTTAAATTGCATTTTTCATGGCCACTCTAGAGATTAAAGTAAAATCTTTAATTCATAATAATTCACTTTGAATTTTTGTAAATTATCCTTTATAAATAATGTAAGGGATTTACAATAGTATGCTTTCATTTATAATTCATCTCCCCTTTATGGTACTGTGTAAATTTACTCCCTGTGTTAAACTTTGGTGTATTTGAGAATTATCTTCATGTCATTAATATAGTAGAATATTATTACTTGATAATCGATTCTCAGATAACACTTTTATTATAAAGACTGCTTTCTTACTTTTAAAGACTGCTTTCTTTTAATGTTTCTGAGGAGGAATCTGCTTTATTTTTCTTTGCTTTTTTTTAGTGTAATTGTCTTTGGATATTTAAAAAAACATGTCTCTATTTTTGGGTTTCAGCACTTTGACTGTTATGTGCTTAGATGTGGTTTTCTTTGTAATTATTCTGCTTGCAATTTGCTGAGCTTTTTTGGAGCTGTTTATATCACTCATCAGTTCTGAAAAATTCACAGCCATTAGATTTTCAGTGATTTCTACTTTCACTTCTGTCATTCTGGGATTTCAGTTACACGTATGTTTCTTGTGCCGCCTTCTTCTTTTTTTCTTTTTTCCTTTTCTCTGCTGTCTGAATAATTTTTTACTAACATGTTCTCAGTTAGACCTTACATCCATTTTGCTATTTCTGCTGTTAACTGCATCCAGTACATTCTTTATAAGTGTTACATTTTTTAGTCCTAAAAATTAATTTGTATCACATTTTTCTTTATTATGTCATCTTTCCACTCACTTTTCCCCATGCTTTTCTTTAAATTCTTTAACATATTTTAGTAGTTATTTTAGAGTCCTTGTTTTCTAAATTCAACATGAGCCATTTATAGACTTTACTAATTAATGATGGTTTGATTATGGTTTATATTTTCATGTCTCCTCATACCTTATAATATTTATAACTTATACTTGACATATTCTATTAAAAAGAGACTAGTGTAGAAAATGTTCTCTCAGAAATAGCTTTTTTTTCCTACTGTCAGGCACCTACAGTGAGGGTTTGTTCTGTTACTCCTTCTATTCAGAATTTGTAATGGGTCAGACACCTATTAGAACATTAATTATTGTTAATTCTACTCTGATATCTAATATCTTGTGGGTGATTTGGAGGAGTTTCTTAAAGCTGGGCTTTGGGATCTAAGCCCTCTGAGACTCAGGATATTTTTCTGCTTTTTACCCTACACCCCAATTTTTTTTTCTCTTCTCACGCAGCAGAAGTTCCATGGACAAGAATTGGAAAGTGGAAGAAAGTGCAGGGAAGACTAACTCTGTGGTATAGGCACCTCTAGAATACAGTCTACCACACTAGTCTACATGTGGCTATTAGGTGCTCACCTGTTTTTCCTTATATCGGCAATGTTTACCTGCCTAGCACAAACGTACTCTTCCAATATCCTGTTCTCCCAGACCCAGCAAACCCTCTAGATTTTATAATGGCCTATTGTCTCTGCTTACTTAGTAAAGATTTGTCCTTCTCTGGAATTTGATTTACTTACTCACTATCTAATTTGTATTTGTACTAATCAATAAATGAATATCTTTATTTATTGATTAATATTTCAGTTTATCTGGTGTTCACTTAATCTTACAGCAGAAATAATGATATTTTGCTCTAATATACTCAGCAATAATATCTACAAGCTATTCAGAAGAGGCAACCTCAAAACAACTTTGATTTTGAAGACTGTTATTTGTACTCTGGAAATATTTGCCTTCTCAATGAGGAAATCACTTAAAAACATTTATTACCTAACCAGTGAGATAAGGAAGATTCTTTTCTTTATCCATTTACACAGTTACTTATTCTTGAAAATGTTTATTTACAATATTATATTTTAACTCCTCATGTAAATACACAGTGTAACAACAAGCAAATCAAACACAAAACAAAACAACAAAGAAAATGAAAATACAAAGAAAAAAACTCCCAAGCAATAACAAGACCAAAACACTATTAGTCTACAGGGTTATAGGTAATAAAAGAAAGCTGATTTTGAATACTGAGCTAGCAACCTAATCACAGAAAAAAAAAAAGTATGCTGTGGCATTTATTTATTTGTGTATTGCTCTTTCCTTTACTAGACCTCCAATTTAATCTGTGTTGATTTTGTTTAACATTTTCTGCTTAATGCTCTGAGAGCCATTATGATTTCTATAGATCAGCAATCAAATCATGGTATAAATATTTGCTGAATGAACAAATTTATTCAGGTTAGCAACCAAACATCTGGGAGTTTACATATATATATGTGTGTGTGTGTGTGTGTATATATATAAAAAAGAAGAAACGACATACAAACAGTCTTAGACAAATGTAATAAGTGTGATTGCAATAATATCATAAAAATATGTTAATATAAGATGTAATTTAGAACAGGTCATCTGCAGTCAAGTTTCCTGAGTTTCAAGGCCAGTTCTACCACTTATTACCTTTGTAACTTTGGTAAGTTACTTCAAACTCATGTACATTAATTTCTTCATCTCTGTTGGGAAAAATTATAGTAACTTCGCCATGAGTTGTTATGAGTTTTGATTAATGTTTATGAAGTGTTTAGAAGAGTTCCTGGCATTAAATAAGCACAATATAAACGTTTGCTAGTCATAGCATTAGTAGTAGTGGTAGTAGTGTCTGTGAATGTTGTTATGACATTTATATTGCTGCAAGGCAAATTACGTCAAGCTTACTGGTTTAAAACAACACTTGATTGAAATTGAGGAAGTTGTTAATAGCCTACCAACAAAAAAAAAAGCCCAGGACCAGACAGATTCACAGCTGAATACTGCCAGAGGTATAAAGAGGAACTGGAATAATTCCTTCTGAAACTATTTCAAACAATAGAAAAAGAGGGACTCCTCTCTAACTCATTTTATGAGGCCAGCATCATCCTGACACCAAAACCTGGAAGAGAAACAACAGAAAAAGAAAATTTCAGGACAATATCGCTGATGAACATTAATGTGAACATCCTCAATAAAATACTGACAAATCAAATCCAGCAGCACATCAAAAAACTTATCCACCACGATCAAGTCGGCTTCATCCCTGGGATGCAAGGCTGGTTCAACATATGCAAATCAATAAACATAATCCATCACATAAACAGAACCAATGACAAAAACGACATGATTATCTCAATAGATGCAGAAAAGGCCTTCGACAGAATTCAATACCCCTTCATGGTAAAAACTCTCAAAAAACTAGGTATTGATGGAATATATCACAAAATAATAAGAGCTATTTATGACAAACCCATAGACAATATCATATTGAAAGGGCAAAAGCTGGAAGCATTCCCTTTGGAAACAGGCACAAGACAAGGATGCCCTCCCTCACTGTTCCTATTCAACAGAGTATTGGAAGTTCTGGCCAGAGCAATTAGGCAAGAGAAAGAAATAAAGGGTATTCAAATAGAAAGAGAGGAAGTCTAATTGTCTGTGTTTGTAGATGACATGATTATATATTTAGAAAACCCCATCGTCTTAGCCCAAAAACTCCTTAAGCTGATAAACAACTTCAGCAAAATCTCAGGATAAAGGCAATATGCAAAAATCACAAGCATTCCTATACACCAATAACAGACACACAGAGAGCCAAATCATGAGTGAACTCCCTTTCACAATGCTACAAAGGAAATAAAATACCTAGGAATATGACTTACAAGGGATGTGAAGAACCTCTTCAAGGAGAATTACAAACCACTGCTCAAGGAAATATGAGAGCACACAAACAAATGGAAGAACATTCCATGCTCATGCATAAGAAGAATCAATATCGTGAAAATGGTCATACTGCCCAAAGTAATTTACAAATTCAATGCGATTCCCGTCAACCTGCCATTGACTTTCTTCACAGAACTAGAAAAAAAGTCTTTAAATTGTATATGGAACCAAAAAAGAACCCGTATAGCCAAGACAATCCTAAGCAAAAAGAACAAAGCTGGAGGCATCATGGTACCTGACTTCAAAATATACTACAAGGCTACAGTAACCATAACAACATGGTACTGTATCAAAACAGATATATAGACCAATGAAACAGAACAGAGGCCTCAGAAATAACACTACACATCTAAAACCATCTGATCTTCAACAAACCTGACAAAAACAAGCAATGGAGAAAGGATTCCCTATTTAATAAATGGTGTTGGGAAAACTAGCTAGCCATATGCAGAAAACAGAAACCTGACCCCTTCCTTACACCTTATACAAAAATTAACTCAAGATGGATTAAAGACTGAAATATAAAACCTAGGACTATAAATACCTTAGAAGAAAACTTAGGCAATACCATTCAGGACATAGGCATGGGCAAAGACTTCATGACTAAAACACCAAAAGCAATGGCAGCAAAAGTCAAAATTGACAAATGGGATTTAATTAAGCTTATGCCCAGGAGAAGAAAATATCATTAGGGTGAACAGGCAACCTACAGAATGGAAGGAATTTTTTGTAATCTATCCATCCGATAAAGGTCTAATGTCAAGAATCTACAAGGAACTTAAACAAATTTACAAGAAAAAATCAAACAACTGTACCAAAGAGTGGACAAAGAATATGAACAGTCACTTCTCAAAAGAAGACACTTAATGCGGCCAAAAACATACGAAATCAAGCTTATCATCACTGGTCATTGGAGAAATGGAAATAAAAACCACAATGAGATGCCATTTCATACCAGTTAGAATGACGATTATTAAAAAGTCTGGAAACAACAGATGCTGGAAAGGATGTGGAGAAATAGGAACACTTCTACACTGTTGTTGGGATTGTAAATTAGTTCAACCATGTGGAAGACAGTGCGGCAATTCCTCAAGGATCTAGAACCAGAAATACCATTTGACCCAGCAATCCCATTACTGGGTATGTACCTAAAGGATTATAAATCATTCTACTATAAAGACACATGAACACGTATGCTTATTGCAGCACTATTCACAATAGCAAAGACCTGGAACCAACCCAAATGCCCATTAATGATAGACTGGATAAAGAAAATGTGGCACATACACGCCATGAAATACTATGCAGCCATAAAAAAGAATTAGTTCATATCTTTTGCAGAGGCATGGATGAAGCTGGAAACCATCATTCTCAGCAAGCTAACACAGGAACAGAAAACCCAACACCGCATATTCTCACTCATAAGTGGGAGCTGAACAATGAGAACACATGGACGGGAACAGGGAGGGAAAAATCACACACCAGGGCCTGTTGGGGGGTTGGGGGAAAGGAGAGGAAGAGCATTAGGACAAATACCTCATGCATCTGGAGCTTAAAACCGAGATGACAAGCTGATAGGTGCAGCAAACCACCATGGCACATGTATACCTATGTAACAAACCTGTATGTACTACACACATATCCCAGAGCCTAAAGTAAAATAATAATAAAAAAATACTCATTATTTATCTCTCAGTTCTGTAAGTTAGATATCTGGGTTCTACACTTATTGATTCATAAGGCCAAAATCAAGGTTTTGTCCAGACTGGATTCTTATTGGAAGCTTTAACTTTTAGGGAACAACTTGCTTTTAAACTCATTTAGTTTATTGGCAGATTTCAGTTACTTGTAGCATTGAGCCCCTGATTTCTTGTTGAGACTTCTCTCAGATGCTATAAGCTGTTCTCAGAACCCTGCCTCTTAGTCTTCTCAGCAAAGATAAACTTCTTTGTATCAAATCCCTTATTTTTCAAATCTGTAGGACTTCCTCTTCTACTACTAGTCAGAGAACACTCTGCTTTTAAAGGTTCATGTGATTCGATTAAATTCACTCTGAAAACCTGTATATTTTAACCTATATGACTTAAGGTGCATTAAGTAAACTTAAATATATATATTCCATTTTGCCACATAACATAACACAATTAAGGTAATAATACCACGGGGCCACCTTAGAATTATGTCTACTACATTCATTCTTACACCAGGTAGTCCACAAAATAGCTTACTGAGAAATTTCAGTTTGAGAATTTACTGCAATAACAACCATACATACAAATTGTCCCTTTATTAAGCCTCCCTTTACTCCAGTAATAGAAGGAAAGAATTGGCAGAGATGAGATAATCTTCTTAGGGAATTGAATGTCTCTGAGGAAAACCTTTAGTATCTTTTTCACTCATGCCTCTGTTTCCCAGAGAGTATGGAAAGCTTCAATAGGATCACTTAGTGATGTTAAACTGGTGCTCTCTCCATAGGCAAAGACTTTTGAACATTTTTCCTTTGATTCTTGAATAACCTCCTGAAACAGCAGTGTACTGATGATGTTGGGATATTAGAAAATGGGTAGGAGACAGATGGTATGGATCAGAGACGAACTATTTGCGAATCAGTTGGCAGGGATCAGAGGTGAACTATTTGTGAATCAGCCAAAAGTTCTACTGTATGGTTTGGCAAATATACGAGTGTTCCTGGCCCAAGAAAGTCTTCTCTAAGTTTTTTTCCCATATCTGGGTATTGCCACAGCTTGTGATTAAAGGACAGTCAAATTTTGGTTATTTTGTAAAATTACAATGTGTTTATGGTAAATTGAAACCAACATTGTCATTAATAAAATGAATGTTTTGAACAAAGCAGGTTAATAATTACAAGATGCCATGTGTAGGGCCACACAGGACACAAAGGCAGATAAAGCCTGGTTGCAGTCTCTTTCAGTTTTACCTTTAGCTTTTGAAAATAATACGTGGCTAGTCACAAACTCATATTATATGACACGTTATGATGAGATAACCATTAAATGAGGGGTGCTTATAGTATATACCATCGAAATTTAAATGAGAAAATTTAGTACATTTGTCAGGACAGGAAACTTTTAAGTGAAAATGTTAATTTTTAGGACTTTATGGGTTTCTTAAACGTTGATTGGAATGCAGAATGTTATATTGCAATGCTTAATGGAGTTGGCCTTCAATAATATTTAATAATATGATTGATTTACTTTAAGTGTGCGGGAGCACAGCATTATATGGATTTAAAAAAATAGCAGGGTAAGGCAGGGAAAGAGAACAGAAATCCTGGGAGGAATGATTTCGGTAGAGATAAAGAAGTAGAAAAGGCAGGAAAAAACAGTAAGGAAAAGCCTGTAGAAGATCATAAATTGCCAGGCACATCAGTTATATATAGGCCATTCATGGAGAAAGTGAAAGAGGTAGAGAAGTGGTAAGAATGAAATATTTTTTTTATTTTTTGAGATAGAGTCTCATTCTGTCTCCCAGGCTGGAATGCAGAGGCGCGATCTCAGCTCACTGCAACCTCCGCCTACTGGGTTCAAATGATTCTGCTACTTCAGCCTCCCAAGTAGCTGGGATTACAGGCACGCACCGCCAAATCCAGCTAATTTTTGTATTTTTAGCAGAGACGGGGTTTCACTATGTTAGCCAGGCTAGTCTCAAACTCCTGACTTCAGGTGATCCGCCTGCCTCGGCCTCCCAAAGTACTGGGATTACAGGCGTGACCCACCTCACATGGCCAGAATGAATTTTTTTGATCAGGAAATTGAAGTCATGCATCAGAGTTTTAGGACAATAAATATCTTTGTGAGCCCATATGGTTATAATATTGGGGGAAGAACTGAAATTTTATTCATAGAAGAGAGGATTTTAACTGGTTATGTACTAGGTATAAAAAGAAGAATAAATATCTAAGAGCCCTTACCCCATTTATTAGAAAACAAAGTTTTTTGTTTATCAAATAATAGTATCATTGATACAAAAGCTATATAAGAAAGTATTCCTAAGCCATTTGATGTAGATATTGAAATGCAGCATTGGCTATGTTTGGGTATCACCTACCTGGTATGCAGTGCTGCCCCATAGAACTTTCTGTGAGTATGGGAATGTTCTATATCTGCACTGTTCAGTAGGGCAGTCTTGAGCCACATGTACTTATTTAAAACTTGAAATATGGATAGCAGAGCTAAATAA
The DNA here is from genome assembly GCF_000951045.1 of Mandrillus leucophaeus. Taxonomy (NCBI): domain Eukaryota; kingdom Metazoa; phylum Chordata; class Mammalia; order Primates; family Cercopithecidae; genus Mandrillus; species Mandrillus leucophaeus. The sequence continues at coordinate 3,566,111 of NW_012101343.1, forward strand.
TTGATTTTTTTTAAATTTAAGTGATTTAAATGTAAATACACATACCACATGTGGCTTGTGTTTACCCTGTTGAGCAGCATACATAGAAGATAACAAATATGAACTCAGATTGTAGATCTTACTTCTGAAAGTCCAGTCTTTTTCTTTTGGTATATAAAATTAATGGATAGAAGAAGAATGGATGAGGGAGGCTTCTACGTTTCAGAATACTTCAATGAGTTATAGAACATGAAACATTTATTAATTTATATATAGATTCTATGGATTCGGTGTTAACATTACCTGCTAATTTGTTGCACTACCAATCACTAGCTTTTTTGGCTCTTATCTTTTTTTTTTTTTTTTTTTTTTTCAAGTGGCCCCCAGGTCTTTCTCTCACTTGAGGACCACTTTCTTCTTCATATTGTTCTGAATGTGGTACATAGCATGAGGATTTATCTTATAATCAGACTCAGCACAACTACAACTATACGATGCCTGGTGCATTATTACTTGCCAACATCAGGGTTCCCCAACCTCCAGTCCTTGACCAGTACCAGTCTGTGGCCTGTCAGGAACCAGGCGACATGGCAGGAGGTGAGGGGTGGGTGAGCCAGCATCACGGCCAGAGCTCTGTCTCCTCTCAGATCAGCAACGGTATTAGATTTTCATTGAACCCTGTGGTGAAACGTGCATGTGAGGAATCTAGGTTGCACACTCCTTATGAGAATCTAATACCTGATGATCTGAGGTAGAAAAGTTTCATTGCAAAGCCATCACCACCATCCACCCACCATCCATGAAAAAATTGTCTTCCACGAAACTAGTCCCTGGTGTCAAAAAGGTTGGGGACCACTTCTACATTATTCAATTATTGTCTTTATTTCTCTGCTTGCAAAATGCAGAGTTGTAGTCCTCTACTTTGCCAGTAAAAAAGAGAGAATCTGGTTCCTGAACTGCTTCTTCAGCTTGATGGTTGGCTTTACTCACTGTTATCTTTGCTACAGCATCTATCCCCAGAGAGATGTCAGCATGTTGATGATGATTAATTATTATTCGAAAAGGATCCTTAAGTAATTCCTTAATTATCTATCAATGAACAGTAATAGATATCATATTAACTGCAATAGCAACAAGGAAACATCAACACAACCACACAAAGTTTTTGCTTTGGGTTCTTAATTCCCAATATGCCAAATGAAACTTTCATATTGACTTTTACTTTTCCATTATACATCAGACAATTGAGTATAAATGTCTCTAATAAATGAGCAGGCCTAGAACTTAGTAGACTAATTTCAATATCATATTTTTTATTGACATCTGGGGTCTTTGACACTGTTGAAAATCTAAAACTCTATGCTGAGTCTAAAACTTTCCCAAAGGACATTTCGTGTTGTCTCATATGTTTAAAAAAAAGGCACTGCTGATACAAACAATGAATAGAAAGAACCCTTGAGTGAGACTACATGGGGCGAGAGAGAAAAAAACTTTTATTAAGGGTGATAGTATTTTATATATATCCACTGGTATACCTGCATTTCAGTTTACCCATCAAGCTAAGAAGAATGCTTTGAAGACTACAGTAAGGATGATTCATCTTTCTCTGGGACAATTTTTGTGAGAATAAAGCATAGCACGTTAGGAAGCAAAATATATATCCCAATAGTTTCCTTTGATGCCAAAAGAAATTGAGGAGGCATGCATTTCCTTTTTTTTTTTTTTTTTTCTTTTTACAAACTTTGAAGTTCTGTTTTGTGACTTCTGTCTTCACATGTATGGAACTTGATATGGTTTGACTGCGTCTCGACCGAAATCTCATCTTGAATTGTAGTTCCCATAATCCCCACATGTCATGGGAGGGACCTGATGGGAGGTAATTGAATCATGGGAGTGGTTACCCACATGCTATTCTCATGATAATGAGTGAGTTTTTATGAGATCTGATGGTTTTATAAGGGGTGTTTCCCCTTTTGCTGGGTACTTCTCCTTCCTGCTGCCATGTGACAAAGAGTGTATTTGCTTCTCCTTCCACTGTCGTCGTAAGTTTCCTGAGGCCTCTCCAGCCATGTGAAATTGTGAGTCAATTAAATCTCTTTTTATTAAAAATTACCCAGTCTCAGGTATGGCTTTATTAGCAGCAGGAGAGCAGACTAATACGGTAATTTTGTACCAGGTAATGAGGTGCTGCTGGAAAGATACCAAAAAATGTGGAAGCAACTTTGGAACTGGGTAATAGGCAGAGGTTGGAATAGTTTGGAGGACTCAGAAGAAGATAAAAAAATGTGGGAAAGTTTGGAACTTCCTAGAAACTTGTTGAATGGCTTTGACCAAAACACTGAAAGTGGTATGGACAATAAATTCTAGGCTGAGGTGGTCTCAGATGGAGATGAGGAACTTGTTGGGAACTGGAGTAAAGGTAACTCTTCTTATGCTTTAGCAAAGAGACTGGCTGAATTTTGCCCCTGCTTAGAGATCTATGGAAATTTGAACTTGAGAGAAATGATTTAGGGTATCTGGTAGAATAAATTTTAAGCAGCAAAGTGATAAAGAGGAAGCAGAGAATAAAAGTTTGGAAAATTTGCAGCCTGATGATGCAATCGAAAATAATAATAAAAAAATTCTGTGGAGAAATTTAAGCCTGCTACAGAAATTTGCATAAATAACAAAGAGCTCCATGTTAATGGCCAAGACAATGGGGAAAATAGTTCCAGATGGGCACAAGGATATACTGGTCACAGAGAACAAAGAAGAAAAAAATGCCTAAGTAACTGAGAGCTACAGAAATTAAAAAAAAAAAAAATGGTAAGACTAGAGTGATCCTCTTGAGATTGTGAAGTTTCCCCATGGATGCAACTCTTAGCAGTGTCCATTCCCCAAAAATCATTACATTAAAATGAGCATTGGTAGAGTATTTTTGAACCACCATCCGAATCACATGATCCGACTTAGCACCATACTCATCAATTATCATTGAAATCATACATTAATTATATCACAGATTTATTCTTTTTTGTCTAATTTCATTAAGGCCTCTGGGCCCACATTATTGCATTCGTTTGAAAACAGTGCCTTGATCTCACTAGGATTTTGCATTTAATGATTTTGTTTGGAGATACCTTGGAGCTTCTGTCAAATAACCAGTTTACTGATTGAGAGAGAAAGCTAATTTTTTCATAGGTTTGGCTTAGATGTTGGTTTTGTTTAGCAGCCCTTGCTACCTTGTCTATTTTTTATCTTTATTTATTTTCTACTACTCACTTAGTGAAACTTTCTTTCTATAAGCGTAATAGATTATGTATATATACGTTTTGCTACACTTTGTAGGCCCACGCAGAGAGAAAATTTCTGTATAATAGATTCTCTCTCTTCCTTTTTGTTTGTAATAGATTATTTTCTATTTCTTTTCTGCCAAGGAAAACTGGCAAAGCTTTTCCTTTGCCAGGAAATTGTGGAGAAGAGAGAAAAAATGGCAGAATTAGTAACTTCTCTCACTGTAACATATGCCTTCAGGACATCCTCTTGCCAAAGAGCCTGGAACCAAGTTAGCTATTATTACTGTACTCAAGGGACCTCAAAATTTCTAATCATGTTGGTAGCTTACATTTCTGATATCCTACACAGAAAGGCTCTGATCAAAGGCAGAGCAACACAAATGACAAAAGAAAAAATATCAGAAATAAAATTCAAATGTTGTTTCTGGAAGGTAAAATGGATTCTCACACAAAACCACAAAATGAGCCCAGTGCACAAATTGGATGGCTAAACTTTCTTTGAGCTTGGTGGCTATGATCCAAATGATTTCCAAAATTTAAAGGAAATCACTGCCAGATCCCTTGAATTTTCTGAAGCATTCCAATTTCAATCATGAGCTAGTTTAGCTACAAGTCAAATTCTTCACGAGTTCACTTGAAGACTTCTTGGCTACAAGTTCAGACATTCTGGCCAGAACTGAAACTGAATAGGAAAAGTTACATTTTTTTCTATGTTTCAATTACAGTCTTTGCCACTTACTTCTACTAGAAATGGATGATGAAAATCATATGACTGTTAATAAATTTGAGGTAATTTTCTATTCATCTTATTATGTACTTTTTAAAATAATTTGTTTCAAGTGACTTCTATCATAAACAACTAAATAGAGTTCATGAGACAATCTTAATTTTGATTAATCTCAGTTTAGGTACTTACTGATTTTATTTCAATAAAAATTGTCAAGAGATTCTTTATCAAAGGGGATTATGCCATTTATGTTGGATGAAAATGCCATGCCCATAGACACAAATTTTCTCAAGCCTTCCAGTGTCAATCATTACCGAGTTTAGCTGGAAGTCAGTTTCTTCTCAAGTAAGAATGTATTCCCACATACGTATCATAACTGTTTCTTCTCATATATTCCCCCAAATTGCATGTATTCTTAAGAAAAAAAGTGTATATATATTTGAGAAGAAATTTTAAAATTACCATTTAAATTTTAATCATTACAAGTAGAAAAATGTTATTTAAAATGATTGCATTTTTTTATATTCTTCATAATATTTTTTATATGCATCATATTTTTTATATTCTTCATCAATCTAGAAAATAAGTCTAGATCGTACATTTTTTGGAATTCCAAAGTTAGTGCCATACACATCAATTATCATTGAAATCATACATTAAGAATGTTAAGTATTAAGTTTGAAATGCTTACCCATTTCTTATGCAGCAGTATTGACTATTCCAAACTGCTAAACGAAATAAGTAGCTCAGTGGTTTTTTTGGTTTGTTTTTTTGTTTTTTTTTTTCATAAACTGGGCTTGAGACCATTGCTATTCAGCTGCTTAGGTTATCATTGTGCTGAATCCAGTGATTCTAAAACCTGAGTAGATTTCAGGAGATTTAATATAGATTTTGTGCTCCTGTACCTTCACCACTAAAAGGGCCAAGCCAGATATTTAATACTAATGCTTAAAATATTAAGGAATATAAACAGTTCTAAATGATTATAATGACTTATCATTTCATTCTCTTACAAAAGTGGAAAATTAGTTGTTTTTATTTTTACATTTCTTGGTTGCCTAAATTATATTTTAACTCTCTTCTAAGGGAAAGAGTGTTGCTTAAAAGCATTACTGAACTTGCAGCCAGTTAGAACATTTCAGTTTAATTCCAAGTTGCATGGAATTGAATAGTTGACTTAATCTCTTTGAGTCTTTGGTTTATTTCACATATGAAATCCTACAAAGCCCAGCCCCTATTATTAACAAAAATATTTTAATGCATGCCTGACAGCATTAATATTTTATAAGCCACATCTAGGTGCTGATTGCCCATATGTCCTATTAGCAAAACTTTTATTATTGTTGATATCAAAACCATTAGTGAAACATTAATTCCTTTTTTCAAATGTCTGGAATTTTATATCAGATTTTTTTCTGGAGATAATATTTATTATGCCTATGATAAAATTTATGTACTGAACATTTCCCAATGTTTAGTGAACTGGAAGAAGGGTCCACTTTTAGAGTTATTGGGGAAATAGGTTAGACAAACAAATAAAAACATTTGTATATCATGGCTGTTGAGTTAGGAGGTAGGCAAATACTAGTTTAAAATTGCTTTTACAAAAAGGAACAAGTTAAAAAAATCCTTTACACTCCCCTATCTTATAGTCTAATTTAAATTATACCTAGTGTGGAACCAGAAAAAGAAATTTCAAAGCTGATTTTTACTATATTTTCAGAAATGATACTTAAATTTTCTAAGCCCCTTATTTTCTGTCTACTTATGTGTAAGTTATTAAATTGTGGACATGTTAGAAAATGTAGATGAAATAAAATTTTTATATTGACTTTGGAAATGCTAAATGACCACAAAGGTAGGATTTTATTATTATATATTCATATTAAACTTTAAAATACTTAACAGCTTGAGTTTTTACAAAAAAATTAATCAGGGAAATGCTTTTTCATACAAAAAGACAATATGTTTTAATGCATAGAATGTAGAATGTATTGTGATGACTTTCATACCCTTATTCCTGTTATCAAAAATGTATTGGGAAAAAAGTTAACACAAATGGGAAGAAAGCAAACAAGTAAGCAAGCAGAATCCAGCGGGGAAGCACTGTTAGCTAAACTTGTGATTTTTTTATTGCTGACAATGGTAATGACAGCTCACCTGAAAAAGTGTCAAGAGAAATAAAACCTTAATGAGAAATTACTTAGTAATTTCATTGTGATTCCGTAAGCATTGCATGTTGTAAAGAAACCTGTAAGAGACACAATAGCAGATTTAAGAGAGTTGTACCAAGTAGAGGTTTTAAACTAAAGGAAAATCATTTAAATGAGATTTAAAGATGGACGGGAAATCAGTTAAGGGAACAATGAACAGATCTTAAAACATTTTCCTTCAGAAAGAGAATGTTCTGATTACTGCCTTTATGAGGTTAAGAGATGCAAAATTAAGATGGCCTTTTGCAACCTGTCGATAAAAGTACATAGGTATATCTTGTTAGCATCACCAATAAGTACAGTATTTTGTAGTCTCAGAGATATGAGGTATGCTGTATTTTTCATTTTAATGCCAAGGTTTAGCACAAAGGCTGGCACAAACAACAACCTCCCTAAATGACTAATGAATAAATAAATTGGGCATTATTTAATCATATTGAGACTAGTATTGCCACAGACCCTTGGCTAGTGGAACGTGGCTCCACTCTGCTCTAAAAATCATGAGTGTTCTCCTGGCAGACTAGCTTCTAAGTGGTAAGACTTCCAAGGCAAGGTAGACATTCCATGCCTCAGCAGGTCAGCAGAGGGGAGCAGGGCTTCCTACATAAGGCTGTACAGAACCATGCCTCTGCCCCTCTGCTACTGTTCACTACCCTGAATACTTGTGCTCCCTGAGGAGACAATCAGCATTTACTTTGCAGATGGGGGAAAAATGATTTATCTAGTGGTCCTAAAATTCTCCTTGAGAAAACTCTAGGTTTGGTAAGTTTCTTCCTATATGAAAGAAAGATCACCCAGCAGGGAGTCCTAAATAGAGTAAAGTGGGACTACCTGAAAAAGGAAGAAGGTGGGGCCTCACTAAATAGTAATCTTAGGTGGTTTTCATGCAAATGTGATGCATTTGTACCCATATGGTGTCAGAAAGTTACATTTTATTCCACAGATGACCAACTTCTCCTTATATTAAATTTGGCCTGAGGCAGGCTGCATACCTTGAGTCCTTATGTAGTGAATTGCAATCTAACTTATTATGTAAACAAACTGAAAGCCTAAGAATATGTCCTTGTAACAAACAATAGAGTTTCAGTCAATCACAAGCAGCTGGGTTTCAGTAATTCACAGGCAGTCAATTCATCACACCATGCCCAAAAAAGGCAGATGTCTAGCTATAGCCAATCAGGTAATTTTTCTACTTTTCCTCTGTGTCTGGCCTATATAAGCTTGCTGCATGCCCTACTGAGTAGAGCTCTCTGAACCTCTGCTGGTTCAGGACGCTGGCTGATTCAGGAATTGTTCTTTGCTCAGTTAAGCTCTTTTAAAGCTAATCTGTCTGAAGTGTTTGTTTTGGTTGGTTTGTTTCTTGCCATTCTCTTTTGTAAAGTAAATAAACAAATAAGTGATGGGAAAAACCAAAACCAAAACCAAAAACAAAAACAAAAAACTAAAAAAAACAGGACTTTGGGTTTTTATTTGGTAAAAAAAAAAAAAAAAAAAAAAAATTGTTTACATGAATAAGTCAGTGATAGAGGAAAGCAATGGCTATTTATTTCTCAATATGCTAGGGTCACAAAACAAAATGGAAATATATTGCTATGCCCAAATGAAATGACTGTTTTTCATGGCTTCATATATTGGTGTTCACTATGTTATAGATAATTAAAGAAGATTCACAATATTGGCCATTGTAAGTAGCTACTTGTGTATGCTTTATCTCTGCCCTGTCATTTAATCATGAAAATACTCTGAGAAAATGTTAAGCCTATTTCGTTTTATAAATTAGGAAACTGAGTCCCAAGCAGTATATGTAGCTATAACTGTAATGTTTGTAAAGATAAATCATGTTTCTTCTTGCATCAATTATCCCCAACATGTGTTATTTTCTTTAGTCCCTGAAAAGCACTCAGAAGATAATTGTTAAATGGGTGGATAAGAGAACAAGCTCTCCAGATGACTAGCTTGTTATGTTAGATTCAAGTACATCTCTAACCTCCCAGTCCACATTTCTAACAGAAGGAAAGCAACAGATTCTTTTGGTTTTATAGGCAATTCTATTTAAATAAAAACTCAATTAAAAAATAATAACGGTTTCTCAGGAAAGAATATTTCCTTACCATGAAGGATTGGAGGCAGATAACTAAGGTCGAGGGACCTATCTACACACTTACTTCTATTCATATAATCCTTTTCTTGGCTGTTTTTATTCAGTTATTCAATTATTCATCAGATATTTATTGAGGGCTTCCTATGTGCCAGATCTCTTACGGGGACTCGGGATGCAGTGGTGAAAAAAAAGAGTCCCTCTCCTCAAATTACTCACATTCTTCAATTTGTGTACTCTGAACTAAGCATTTAATTCAATATAAAATCATGAATGTTGCTTATCTCTTGTGAATCTCATTTTCCCTATTTGTAAAATGAAGAGAATAAAACTTCCTCACAAAGCTTCTGTTCATATAGTATATGAAAGATGTAAGAAACTATAAAACTTGAAGCAACAATGGCTATTGAATTTTAAGCTGTACAGCTGGGTGCCACAGATATTATCTTGTTAAATTCTAATTTAATGTACTAATAGGATTACGATAATATTTGGATTATAAAGCAATATGGTCAGGAAGACCAGAGTTGAAGTCCCTGCACTGATATTACTGGCTATTTGGCCTTGAAAAATGTATTACCCTTTTTGACATAAATTTCTTCTCCTACAGAGTGAAAGTTTCATTCTACTTTGTAAGGTTGTTACGAGGATAATTGATCATCTATACAAATTGCTTACTCACTGAACAGTAGCTATTATAAGTGCTCAAAGTTGATAGATATGAGAAATTACAATTATATGGAACAATCAGAAATCTCTTAACCTGCTAGTAAGAGTATAGGTTAGTACATCTATTCTGGAAATGTTTTGGGAACATTTTCTAAAACTGAATATATGCATGTCACATGGCATGTAAATTGCACTGCATGCAAGTTCACCAGAAGATATGTGCTAGGGTGATTATATTAGCACGATTCATAGTGGATCAAACCCAGAAACTACCTTAGTGCCTATCATTGGTTGAATAACTATTCACACAAGAAAATGCTATGCAAAAATATGAATGAATGATTTATGACACAATAAAATAAATGAATCTCAGAAACAACGTTTAGTGAAAGCAGGAGGTATAACCCCCTCTGTGTCAAAGATAGTCTTCCTATACGAGGAAGAAAGTAATATTCTCATTGTCAAGAATAGGAAGTGAAAACGTAGAGGAGTTTCTACAAACAAATCTTGTTAAACTAATTTTTATCTCCCTAGTCACTCAATTAACTATCCTAACTTTACTTAACTGATGACCCTGGCCTCTGTATCTTTGCCTTTTCAAGCTTTTATAATTCATTACATTTTATAGTGTAACATTGTAAAATGTAGATATACTATATAAGCATTTGACTCTAATTGCTTCTTTTTGTCTTCATTTGTTTAGGAGTACTCCTGTATCACATAAAATTTATAGCAAATAAATTTGCATGATTTTACCCTGTTATTATGTTTCATGTTAATTTAATTCTCAGGCCCAGCTGAAAGCCCTAAGAAGGTAAATGTAATATTTTTCTTCCCCTACAATGCCATTACTGCAAACTACAAGGCCAGAGTAAATGAATTAATGTTTTTAGAAATTAAAACAGTGGTTACCTTTAATGGGGCTGGGGCATGGTGATTGGAAGGAAATATGAAGGGGGCTTTCAGGGTTTTGGATATTTTTCTCCTTATTTGGGTGCTAGTTACAGAAGTATGTTCATGTTTATGAAAATTTAGAGTTATCCGCCTGGGCATTTTTCTGCAGGTACATTTTACTTTAATAAAAAGTCAGAAATTAGGCGTGTTTATCAATGTCAGTTTTCATTTTTAATTTTAAGAATATAGAACATTTATATAGAGTCTATAGTTTTTAGAGATATTTAAATTGATTTATTTTTCACTGTAGCTAAAATGCAGACTTGGGAGTCACGTGTCTCATATACCTGAAGTCTTCTTCGGTCTGGTTTTCAAGGCAGATTTCTAATAAGTTTCTTCCACATTCCAAAAGGCTATGTCAAATATGTTTCAAAACAAGAATGCCATTATTTGACATGGACATGAATACCAAGTGGCCTTATAATAATTGGGCTTTTAAAAAAGTACGTGGGATAATCTGTCATGAGCAAAGCATTAGCTGTTTTTTTTTTAAGTTTCTTCCCTTGCCAATTTTGCAGAAGAGCAAACAAAAATCACTCATCACACACTGCAATTGCTACATTTGTAACATTTATTTATGGCCACTGGTATTTACAGTTCCTATTGGAGGATAATGTGCATAACAGCACTGTGTAATTTTCTGTACTGTATTTTAGGATGCTCAATTCTATCATCCCTAATTTGAGTCCAAACCACATAAATGAAAGTCTTCACTGTCATGGGAAATAGAAGGAAAGAAAGAAAAAAAAGATGGAAGGAAAGCCAATCACTGAATTTTTGAAGTAGGTCATATTAAATGCCAATCCAAATATTTTCAAATTTTTCAAGTTTGAAAAACAGGATAATAATGCCCTCACTATCAAATTTAGAGGGATGTTATGATGAATACATTGTATAGTATATTGAAAATATTCTGCAATTTAACATATGTTATTCCTACTATATGTCTGACACTCTGGAATAAAAACATGAGTGAGGAATGGTTACTGACCTAACTTCCAGTCTCATGCAAGAGGTTGAGATATATAAATACAATTTCAATATATTTACATGTCTAAGGAAAATCTAGGGGTTCTAAAAGGGAAGTACTGTAGGTGAAATATTCTCACCCAAGCATGAGGGTAGTTATATAACAACAATTAACCAAAAGGAAGTGGAACTAAGATAGCATTTGATACTTACTCTATCTAGGCACCAGCCTCACCCACACAAAAATCTATGAGATGGGTATTACTTTCTACCTGTTTGTTAATAATAAAACTAAGGCTTAGAGAGATTAAATGCACACTCCCAATGTGTCACAATTTGTCAATCAAACCCAAGCTGATGTGTTTTTAATTTTATGCAATGATTCCAGCCGAAAATAATCTACAGCCTTAGAGGAAAATAAATATATAACAGGAGACTAATTTAAATAGAGCAGATGAATGCACAAACACAGGTAATTTTGTATAAAACAAATGTGTTTAAAACTCTACAGATTATAGAAGAAACACCTAGGTCTGCCTGGGTGGCTCAAGAATTTTCAATATAAAAGTAAAACATATTTATGTATGCTAGAAGTCAGAATTTGTGGAACTCACAATCAAATGTGAAGAACTTGCTCCGGCTGCCATAACAAAATACCATGGCCTGGTGGCTTAAGTAACAGACATGTGTTTTCTCATCACTCTGAAGTCTACAGGTCTGACAGCAAGGTGTTCAGAGAGTGGATTTCTTCAGAGATCTGTTTCCTTTTTTGTAGCTCACTGGTATCATCTTGTGTCTTTACGTGATCTTCCTTCTGTAAAGATACGTATTCTAATAGCATAGTCTTTTAAGGACACCAGTCATTTTGTATTAGGGCTAATCTTAATGACTTTATTTTAACTTAATTGCTCTTTAAATATCCTGTCTCCAAATACAGTCATATTCTGAGGTACTGGTGTTTAGGATTTCAACATACGAATTTTGAGAGTACACAATTCAACTTGTGTAATATTAGGATAAAAGAGGCATTCCAGAAGGAAGAAGTTTTATCACTAAAGTCAAAGCAACATGAGAAAGATGGATGCATTCTGAAAACCGTGAATTTTGATGATTGTGTATTGTGAAAAGAGGCTGGAGAGGCTGGAGAGGTGAGTAGAGACGTACAATTTTTTTTTTGTTTGTTTGTTTTTTTTTGTTTGTTTTTTTTTTGAGACGGAGTCTCGCACTGTCACCCAGGCTGGAGTGCAATAGTGCGATCTCAGCTCACTGCAACCTCCGCCTCCCAGGTTCAAGTGATTCTCCTGCTTCAGCCTCCCTAGTAGCTGGGAATACAGGTGCATGCCACCATACCCGGCTAATTTTTTGTATCTTTAGTAGAGATGGGGATTCACTGTGTTAGCCAGGCTGGTCTCGAACTCCTGACCTCATGATCTGTCCATCTCGGCCTTCCAAAGTGCTGGGATTACAGGCATGATCCTATTATTAATGAGTTTTCTAGGATATTACAATGAGTTTAGATTTTTTTCTTACTGTTCTTTTTTTTTTTTTTTTTTTTTTGAAGGAAAGCTATGAATAGCATTGATGAGAAAAGCGGTGTAATAATGCCTGCATGCAAGAGTTTATCCTGGTGCAGTGCAGGTGGTGTACTGGGAAAAGGGAAAAATAAGAAAATAGTATCAGAAAAGAGAATATTGCATTATGGTACAAGGGAGAAAGTGAGGCCCCCAATTAAATCAATAGCAATGGAGAGAGATGAAAATAAGAAAGAGACTAAGGTGTATCTATAGGACATGATAATTGATTAGACTCAAGCAGTGAGAATTAAGAAGGAGTGAAGTACCTATGTTTCTATTATTTCATTTCTCTTGTATATTCTTCCCATAATAATTTCATCTTTTAACTCTGTTCTTTTGAATGGTATACATTGAAAACTGTCAGCTATATAAGGCAGGGTTTGGGATATAAGAAAAGCATTTGCTAAATAACTTGCAAGGTCAAAAAAAATAAAAACCTGACAAACTAGCTATGGCAGAATTAGGAATAAAATAGAAAAATTTATACTTTATCATGTTCCATTTCTTCAAACAAAGTTGATTATCAAAGTTGATTTTTGATTCCCTTTTCTGTATGCTCATTATAGCTCTCCCAATTATGTTCCTCTAGGGTTGCCAGATCAGATGCATGATAGCCAGTTAAATTTAATTGCAGATAAACCACAAAATAATTTTAACTGTATCTCAAACATTGCATCAGACATACTTATACTAAAATATGATTCATTCTTTGTTTGAAAGTGAAATTTAACTGAATGTTCTGTATTTTTATTTGCTAAATCTAGCAATATTACCTCCCTCTTCTGTCACCTCCATAGCCAAAGTTAATTGTAGAAGTATTTCTGCAACTAATATTGGCAGAGTAGCTGATTTGGACATGACTCTTTTGCTGATAATGACTAGAAACCTTGGACAAAATGTTAAATAAAATGTGCTTGAATGTATCAGAGTGCACAAGGTAATAAATATTAACCGAGCCAGTGTCTCTATATCAGAAGCCTAGGGAGGCTGCTTTACTCTGGGAACACTTGCTAATTGTCAAAAGGATGTTCTGAGAGGCTGAGCACCACTTTTGAAACCTCAAAGAGCTGAGAAAACTGCCGTGGTCCAGTACCTGCGGGAGGGTGGGGTTTAATAAAGTTCCTTTGGGATTGGAAAGCTAAAAGACTTTGGCAGAAGCAAATATAAATCCACACTGGAGGATGGTAGCTCCATCTTGAGCATCAAATAAACTTTCTTTTTATAAAAAGTTTTACTTTAACTTCTGGTGTAATGTGTAGAATATGCAGGTTAGTTACATAGGTATACATGTGCCATGGTGGTTTGCTGCACCTATCAACCTGTCATCTGTGTTTTAAGCCTTACATGTATTAGGTATTTGTTTCTATAAGCAGCTTTTAAAATAATTCTCAGTATAAAAAAGGAGAGAAATGAGAGAAAATGAGAAAGGAAAAATAAAAAGACACAGAGACCCACAGGTAATCTAATTATTAGAAACATCAGCCACAGATGTTAAAATAAGTATATTTCTTGTGTTCGAGGTAAAAGAAATAAATTTTTAAAAATACAGCAAAAATATGAGCCTATGAAACCTAAAAACAATCAACAAAGCCTACAAAGATGTAGATATGTGATTATATAAACAATATATTAACTTATTATATCATTACATTATCACATTTTATTATTGAATTGTATTACTTAAAATAAAATACTATTTTATTATTCCGTATTCTCTGGCTTACCTTAAAATCTTATATAATTTTATCACCTGGAATTTTTTAATTTAGGAAGAATTTCGAGCAGTATACCATAAATAAAAATAAAACACAAACCTAACATTTTTGGAAAATGTAGTTCCTGTGGATATAAACGTAAATTAGTGGACTTGATGAAAGAAGGAGAAAAAAGCTCACGTGAGAATTTGTTGCATATGATAAAAAATATTTAACAATACACACAAAAAAATGTTTAATAAATGATGATGAAACATGTAGATGAGTATTTGAAGAAAAACATCCTTATAAACAAGAACTTAAATTTAAAAACAAGTAAACGTAAGTGAATATTTCTATTAAGTTGGCTAAGGTAAAGAGTTTCTAAATATATTATTAAAATTCTTAAATATTAAAAAAATAAATTTGACTGAATATAAGTTTAAAGTATGTCTACAGGATAGAAAAGTGTCTTTTAAATAAGGAGGAAAAACACATGCAAAGCAGAATTAGTGGTCTTACTGAAACCTTTTAATTCAATAAGAATAAAGACAAGGACTTAGTAGAAGATAAAGCAGAACTTACACGCAACATTCACAGTGAAATAGTCAAATTTTCCAATTAAACCATGAAAAAATATTCATGTTCATTAAGTCAAAGGCATAAAGATAACAGCAAAGTATTGTTTCTTGTGATATTGGCAAATACTAAAAATTGACAATATTTAGTACTAATAAGAAAGCACATTTTTAAAAGTTTACTAGACTCTCACTATCAGATTTTAAGTGTGTATCACTTTTCTCAGAAATTCTACTTTATTGTAAAGATAGTATTACAAAAATGAAATGCATATTCATGCACAAGGAAATTTATCAAAATATTTTCGTTTATAGAAAAAATGGAAACATGATAAATATCTATTGATATGGAATTTCAAATAACTTATTGTACGTACATATGAGCTATGCAAGATTACAAGAGCTGGTTTCAATAGTGATGACAATGAGAGAGGAGAAAGTAAGAATCCCGTCACGCAGGCAGTTGGGGTGGGTCCTTGGTAAAACTCCTTCAAAGAACATCCCGAAAATCAAACTGCAAACCCGTGATAAGAAAGAGCCCACGTCCTTGAATGGAAATGCTTACTCTGTGAACCTAGATGAACAAATTCCACTCTCTTTTTAGAGATGTATCTTTTTCCTTGACATGCCTAAGTCTCTTGCTTTTCATCTATTGACCTCTTACTTTTCACCTATTTTACATATGCCTACCTTTCTGTAATTGTCCGTTGACTAAGTCTTCATTTACACAAGGTGAATCATGACTGCAGCTGCTGATTGATCCTGGGCCAAGGTCCTGGGCTAAGCTTTTATTTCAGCCCCTGATTGGTTCCAAGCCAAGCCTTCACTGCTGCTTCCGATTGGTTTTTTACAGTATCATACAACTTTCTAAGTGGTACTTTCTTCAAAACGGCCTGCAGACCAGTCAGCCATCTCTCCCCTTCCCAGTCCATCAAACCCCTGGACTCAGCTTCATAGTTGGTAACCCTCTTGGGTCCCCTCTCTGTTGTGGAGAGCTTTCCTTTTTTGCTTATTAAACTTTTGCTCCAACTTTACTCTTTGTGTCCACGCTCCTTAATTTTCTTGGTCATGAGAAAAATAACTCCAGGTGATATCTCAAACAAGGAGAGTCTGCTACATTGTGATGCACTGGCGAGACTGTAACAACAGTATTGCCTTAAGCATGGTTAAGGTTACTGTCTTTTTAAAATTGATAAAACTACATACAATCAAATATGCAATTGAGGAATATGGTCCCCAGATACCTGTCATGTTCCTCAAACACACATACTCTTTTATCAAAACTGAAATCCATTTCTATTCCTCCTCAATCCCTGAGGGATGAAGATGATGAACTTCTATTAACCTAGTGGGGGAAGTGTATTCTGCTTCTGGATAATAAATACATCATCTGTTGCCTGCGTACATTTTGAAAAATATACAATCTGTAGCATATTAAAAAAACTTTTTTAAACATGAGAACTTAGAGAAAAAAGAAGCAGATCAAAGATGATTCAAAGTCAGCAAAGAATCTAAAATAACTAGGAAAATAAACTTACTTTTGTTGAAGCAACAATAAAACTGACAATCCAAAGTCTCAAAAGTATAACAGAAGCAATAGAATGACATTTTTAAAGACTAAAAATAAAAGACTGTCAATGTACAATTCTACTTTCAGTAAAAATACGCTATAAGAATAAATGAAAAATTATTCTTGAGAATGGCTAGTTGCCTCTATTGAGCTGTTAGGCTTTAGAAAAATAACAATCATGAAAACTTGGCAAAGTTAGAAATTTAAAAAAATAATATGTGAGGCCCTAGAGAACACTGAAACTAGGCAGACGCTGGCAAGTAGACTTGGTTGAAAGGAAAGAAACTAGGAGTCTTGATGTTGAACTGTTTTTCTTTGAGGGCACTTCCCAGTTTGCCAGGGGCACGTGAGAGAGAAAGGCTTAATGAGAAAGTGAAAGTCATATGGAACTTCAAATATAGACATTGTGATGCCAGAGAAGCTGGAAGTTGAGGGAGAAATCCCAGACAGGAAACAACACAGGAAAAAACACAAGAGCTATGTACAGTTTACCCTCAAATCTTTACTGACTCTTACATTATATATGCATAGGATGTATAAAGGCCCCAAAAGAAAGCACAGATGGAAGATGAAGATTTCTACAGCTGCTTGGTGCTAGATATATTTGTAGTTTAACTGCTACTATGTTAAGTTAGAAGGGCTTGGAAAAACCGTTGGGTTTTCATTGACTCAGCAGTGCCAGAATTTTCCAATAAGTCCAGGACAAAGGAGTATACTCTACTATTAAAAGCAAAACTGAAATAAACGTATTGAAGTAAAGGCAACAACCATTACTTCAAAGAAGGAGATAATTTACCAGTACTTTAACTTCCTTCTGGAATAAAAACCATCATCTTATGTAAGAATTCGGAATAATTCAACACTGTCCTGTAGGCAATTAAAACATGGAACAATAATACATAGGAGTAGAAACATTCAATAGAAGTAGCTCCACTGTTGCTCCATATGTTGTGAAAACCATACAGGGATTTCAAATAGGCTATTATCAATATTTTAGATGATTCATGAGGAACAATAAAGGTAGATGAAGTAGTTGAATATTTGGGGAATTGCAGCAGAGAAGTGGACACAGTTCTATCAAAAATTCCTTTGTTTTGAGAGCCCATCATGTAAACTTAGCAAAAATCTATAATGATGTGTAAACAACTATCATCCTATGTTTACTTTTTAAAAATACCATAGTTAATTTGATCAAAAACAGTCAGATTTATTTAGCTTTTGTGACTGGTTTATGATAGAGCATGACTTTTTAACCTAGTAATTATCAAAGACAAAAAGCTAGTCTCTGTCAGAGTAATGTTGGTACGGACCTTGTATGGTGTAAGAAATACGAATACATAAAGTTAGAAATATATCAATTATTTTGAGGGGCCCAAAACTGACACAGGAACTTTCATAATATGGTAATAATTTCTATCTCCTCAATTAGCTAGACGGAATTAACTACACATCCCATAGTTAGGTATTTTTTGCAATGTATTTTTGGAAGTAGGTCACAAGAAGAGCTCAAATACCATAAATTCTATCAACTTATTAAGGACTAGACCTGCACTACAATTGGATAGATCATGAGCTCGTCAATAGCTGTTGAGTGGTTTCAGACAAATATAAAATATTTTAAATAGCCAAACTGTAATGGTTATCTTTTCAATAAAACACATATCATATTTGAAACTATTTTTCCAGGGTTTCTGAAACATTTTTGGGATTGCAACTTTCATCGTTATTGAGCTATATTTTTTATTTTGTAAGTTGTAGAAAGCTGAAAATAATGCAAATTATTCTCATTTGTATAAATGCAAACAAAGTGTGTTTGGTGGAATGCAATTGATCACTGTACAATGGGTATTGGATAGTTTTACATTTCTTTGTAAATTCATTTCAGCACTCCCTATAGCCTGTATATATTTGGTTCTTTAATTTCTGCTTTGAATCCATTGTAGCATCTTACTGGATCTCACTTTAATTAAAGACTTAATTAAATATATTAAATCATTCATACACATCCATTTTATATTTATATGAGAATCATAATTGTACCTTCTTTAAACAAATTATACTTTGTCTGGATTCCTGTGTAGCCACTGTTTGTGTTAAACTATGGCCTAATTAATATTCCCAAATTCCCTATCTACAAAGTAAATTAAAAATACATCCCTTGCAGTATTGATATGCAATTTAAATGAGGTAAGTATGTAAAGAGGTTATCATAGTGCCTGGTAGCTGCATAGCCACTAAAAGTTAGTTTTCTTTTCTTCTTTGTATACAAAAAAACCATGTTTTCACATATGTTAAGTATGTTAAGTATATATTTATTTTAGTTGCCAATGAAGAGAAATTGGCAAAGCTGAGATTTTTAAACAAATTAATAAATGTAGGTAAAAGGTAAAGTGAGTGGTTTATATAGATTTTACATAACCTATTAAGTACTTTAGAAGACAAGGCCACTGATAATGAGTAAGCCTTTTCTATTTCGCTCCCCAGCCTTGGCTGACTAACACAAACACATAATATATTGCTTATTCAAAATAAAAATGAACTAGAAAGTATGAGTCGTACTCAGTTTCATTTATTTCATTGCGATGAGTGAATGCTTCACAAAATATTTATATTTAAATATTATTACTTTCAATATCTCAACTTTTGATTTTTTTT
>NW_012101343.1:3585115-3587055 GCF_000951045.1 Mandrillus leucophaeus
TTATTGAGCTATATTTTTTATTTTGTAAGTTGTAGAAAGCTGAAAATAATGCAAATTATTCTCATTTGTATAAATGCAAACAAAGTGTGTTTGGTGGAATGCAATTGATCACTGTACAATGGGTATTGGATAGTTTTACATTTCTTTGTAAATTCATTTCAGCACTCCCTATAGCCTGTATATATTTGGTTCTTTAATTTCTGCTTTGAATCCATTGTAGCATCTTACTGGATCTCACTTTAATTAAAGACTTAATTAAATATATTAAATCATTCATACACATCCATTTTATATTTATATGAGAATCATAATTGTACCTTCTTTAAACAAATTATACTTTGTCTGGATTCCTGTGTAGCCACTGTTTGTGTTAAACTATGGCCTAATTAATATTCCCAAATTCCCTATCTACAAAGTAAATTAAAAATACATCCCTTGCAGTATTGATATGCAATTTAAATGAGGTAAGTATGTAAAGAGGTTATCATAGTGCCTGGTAGCTGCATAGCCACTAAAAGTTAGTTTTCTTTTCTTCTTTGTATACAAAAAAACCATGTTTTCACATATGTTAAGTATGTTAAGTATATATTTATTTTAGTTGCCAATGAAGAGAAATTGGCAAAGCTGAGATTTTTAAACAAATTAATAAATGTAGGTAAAAGGTAAAGTGAGTGGTTTATATAGATTTTACATAACCTATTAAGTACTTTAGAAGACAAGGCCACTGATAATGAGTAAGCCTTTTCTATTTCGCTCCCCAGCCTTGGCTGACTAACACAAACACATAATATATTGCTTATTCAAAATAAAAATGAACTAGAAAGTATGAGTCGTACTCAGTTTCATTTATTTCATTGCGATGAGTGAATGCTTCACAAAATATTTATATTTAAATATTATTACTTTCAATATCTCAACTTTTGATTTTTTTTAGTTTTTAAAACTATAGCAAATTGAATGATGTAAAATAATATAAACAATGAGACACTAAGCATAAGTCGGCATACAAATGGAAGGGCTGGAGAACAATGGAAACACTTTTGGAACACAAATGCATAGAAAAATGTGCCCCCACTAGGTTGGTGCAAAGTGTCTAACATTTCAAAAAGCTGCAAATGCCAAAGGTAGAAAAAGTTTTTCTGAGGTGCTATTTGAGCCCTGGTTGTGAACTGTTACTTCAAATTTTACCTGATTCTTTATTCAGACATTCATCTACTGTGTTAAAAATTATCTAGACATTTATCTGGAAAATCTAAACTCTCTCCCTCTATATATATGGCAAGCATCTGTTAGGAGCACATTTGGTCTAGGTATATACAGATACATACACCCATGCTTTAGCTTGAGATGCTGTCAGTCCGCTCCGCAAGGCAGAGATAGAAACGAATGATTGTAACATAAAATGATGCCAATAACTATGAAATACCAGGTATAAAGAGTACAGAGAGAATAAACAGTTGATTTTCTAAGGGCAGGAAATGCTTTCAAGAAGAGGTGATCTAGAATTACAGCATAGAATAATTTTAAAAACATTTTGTTCAGAAATCTTTTTTATGTTTTCTATTTGAAAAGTAAATATAGTCCAACACTGGTCCATCGTTTTAGATTGAAAAAATTTAAATTCAGCAAATTTTCTTCTCAGATCTCTTGGGAATCATTTATTGTGAGATAGGCAAACAGTAAAGTAAGAACATTATAAAAAATTTTCAAAGACATTCCTATTCTGAAACAAAGTCATTAAAAATACAAGAAAAGACAAAAGAAAGCATCACTCTTTAATATTTGACAATTTTCTTTTTATTTAATAAACTTTATTTTTTAGAATAGTTTTAGGTTTGCAGCAAAACTGAACGGAAAGTGGAAAGTTTTCAGTTTTCCTCAGTGTGGATTTCCACAATAGAATAAAACATTTGTAACAATCTGTGAATCTACAATGACAC
>NW_012101343.1:3591850-3598282 GCF_000951045.1 Mandrillus leucophaeus
TGATACTTTGCTTGTACTCTTATATAATAATAATTTATGAAATAGTTGTCTAGTAGTAACAAAATTTTGATAAAACTACAATTTCTTCAGTAGATACAATGTTAGTAAACAAGTTTTTTTATGATTTATGTAACATTTTATTTTCTTTACTATTTTACTTCAATACAATTAAAAATTAAAAGAGAATTTCCAAATTATTTCAACTTTAAAGATTTTAAAATTCAATAATCTATGTCATTTATTAACCGAAATCTTAATAATGCTGAAGATTTAGTAGATATAAATACAGTATACCGAGTTGAATTTTAATTTCTGACAAACTAAAAAATACTATTTTTTATAGTATAAGATGTTCCAAAATTACATGAAACATTCTTACAAAAGAAAATCATTGTGTATCTGAATTCAAATATAATTGGGCATTCTGCATTTTATCTGTCAATCCTTAGACATTTTACGAAACAAAAATATTTTATCTTACTGTTCATATTTCAGTTCAGTATTTTAAATTTTTCACATAAATGAAAACACTGAATGGTAACATGAAATGACAGAATAGAAATAAATCAAGTTATAAAGATTTATCTTCAAAATTATTGCATTAGCTTTGCTTATTTAAAATCTCCTGTATGTAGAAGCATGTAGGTATGTAGAAGCATTGGGTTCAAGACATGAACTATGTAAAAGTGAGTTTGAAAGACTTAACAGTTGTGATTGTGTACTCAAAAGTAATGGGTCTGGTTGAGCCTGTGTTTGTTAAGGGGCCAATTGTATAACTGCGAGTTATCTAAAGTAACTTGTTAATGTAGAATTCAATTTTGCTAAAGTTAATTAATAAAAAGTGTCCTAGTGTGTACTTTACATCGGAAGTGGTTTGATGGTTTATTGCAGTGAAAACGGCCATTTGAAAACAATTTTGAATATGTGACAATTTCCTCTTAAGAAATCCCATTTGAAATTTGTGATTATCTTGTGTGACTGAAACTATCTCTTCTCTACATATTTCACTAAGATGTTAGTACTTTTTAATTTTACTCTCATAGCTTTTGCTCTAAGAGAATTTACATTTTAATCATCTGGAGTTGAAAATTTGCTTTTAAGTTGATGTAAATTCTTCCCTGGAGGTCATCATTTCTAAAATTTCATAGAAATGTAGTGCTGAGAACATTTTGAATATTACAGACTTGCTTGTGTGGAAATAAATGAAGGTCACCCTAATTAAAACAAACAAATGTCATTTATTCATAGGTTGCTCTAGCAGGGGAGTCAGCCATCATCCCTTACATTTGGCAGAGGCTCAAAGACAAACAGGAGTGTCTCAGTCTGTTTGGGCTGCTATAACAAAATACACCAGACTGGACAATTTATTAACAGCAGAAATTTATTGTTCACAGTTCTGGAGGCTGGAAAGTCTAAGATCAAGGCTCCCATAGACTTGATATCCAATGAGGACTTGCTCTTTGCTTCAAAGATGGTGCCTTCTCACATCATGAAAGAAACAAATGGGACTAGATAACTCCTAAAGCCTTTTTTACAAACACTCTTAATTCCATTTAGGAGGGTGGAGCCCTCATTACCCCATCAGTTCCCAAAGGAACTCTCAGTACGATCACATTGGGAATTAAGTTTCAACACATGAATCTTTAGAACACTCACACATTCAGACCATAGCAGGGAGTATAAAAGTTTTAAAGTGGAGAAAAAGGAAGATTTTAGATATGGATCACTGGAAGTTGTTGCTATGGAAAAGCCAGAAGTGAGCTAATTAGAAGCAAGGCATCCTGTATAATTGGTTATGGGAAAGTATTTAGGTTTCTACTGTTGGTTTTTAGTTGGGACATCAGGCACATATTAGGAGAGCTGGCAGTTGATTATGTCCTGACAAGCTGACTAAATTCTGGCCTGATCTGACTACTACATGGACTGTGGTTTGATCTTCTGTACTGCTTGCTACACTTTGTGGGTGGGAGTCCTATTTTTAAATGCGCTTTTGCCATTGTCCAGTTGTATATTTAAACTCTCAATTTTCTTTGCCTTTATTCACAGATGAAGAAACTGAGGCCCTCGAAAGAAATATTTTTTAAGATTTACATCTATCCTTAATTCCATTTTATGTTTGTTTTATTTATTCATGTAAGAATCGTTACCCAGTTACAAAAACTAAACACATATGTAGACTGAACAAGAGCAACAAAATTCCTATTGTCATCAATCGAACATTCTTTTCACAGAAATAAATGTATAATATAATGTCAGGTTTAGTTATTCCAACCACATCACACTGTATAGCATGCTTCAGATGCATTCATTGTTCTCTACATTTTTTTTGTGATTTTTTTTCTCAGAAAGAGACTGCACTAATCATATTTTGTTGACAGGATCTTAATTGTACAATATTAAAAGCAGCTGTGTGTCTACTCAATTAGGGCCTCATATTTGTCATCATTCTTCCCCAGAAGTGAATTAAACATTAACATTAGCTGCTGAGGAAATGCGCTCACATAGGCACTTCTGCTCTTTACCTCTGTCGCTTTTTAAGTGTATCAAATGGATACACTTAGGGAAATGAATTTGTTTCATTGCCAGATCTTTTGGCATATAACACTTATAAGATGCTGAAATAAAAATGTCTTTAGACAGTTTTTTTTAATCCTTGAGATTTTTATGTGCATATACATGATGCAGCCACCTTGTCTTTATAAAATGAAGGTGAAAGTGGTGTCAAAGATGTTTTTTGTGGAGAAGCCACTTCTTATTCCCTTAAATCTTGAGAGATCACAGTATGGGTTATGTGAGTGGCTATGAATGTTTTAAAGAAGTTAGACAAAATGAGGAAAAAGTTATGCAAGGCCAGAAGTTCATGACGGGTTAGGACATTGATTTGCTAAATGAAGTGGAGAAGTGGTTATCAAACACTAATGCGAGTCAGAATCATGTTCTGACTCAATAGGACCAGAGAGAAGGTCTAAAATTTGCATTTCTGACAATTCAACATACGTTCCTGCTCCTGCTGCTGCTGCTCTGGACACCACATTCTGAAAACCATAGGACTAGAGGACTCATTGTGTAATATGTTTCCCTCTACTTTGTAAATCCAAGCATTCACAATAGTTGCAGTAACTGAAAACACTTTGGGATTGGACAAAGTAAGGTACAGTTACTAAGGATGAGATCTATTTTAGTTTTGGTTTGACATTGTTAAAGAAACATAATTTTGCCTTTTAGCAGTAAGTACATTTTCCAAAGTTAATATTTGGAACAAATATGCTTTCGGGGAGAGAGCCAAGACTGCTTTCTTACTAGTAAGAGATCTAACATCATTTTTATACAAGTGACATTAATAAATACAAAGCTATTGAAGTTTTAAACATTAATTTCTATAAGCCACATGGGTTCATTTTATAGCTCGATTGAGTATAATCAAATTCTCATTACATTTAAACAAATAAAGCTTTCTGGACTAAATATAAGGTAACAATTTCAATTTCTAAAATAAATGTTCTTTACATATTTTGTGAGTAAAAGAAGATTGAAAGCAAAAAGCCGTTTAGAGTTTAAATGTAATCTTAATAATCTGTTTCCTTTATCAGAAAGTTTCATTCATTATTTAAGAAATATTGAAAGAATTATAAACATGATTACAAGGTGGGGGTATGAATTTAAACTCAGGTAAAAAACTTTGCCCAATCTAATTAATAATGTTTATTTCTTGAATCTCAGAGGTCACTGGAATGTAAATATCACATAATTGTCTCACCTATATTTTAGTAGTATAAATTTCCAAGTTCTTTCTTCAGTGAGATGATTCATTGTAAACCTTAAGTCCCTTGTACTAATAATTTCTCTTTAAAAAAAAAAATCACCTAAAGATAAATAGAATAACTTGCAGGCTTTAACTTTTTATTTGCAAGTATATGACAAATGTAAACAGCAAGATTGAAGTTAACTTCTCCCTGTAGACTGTTCTGCTTTTTTGGTTGTGTTTATCAGACTATATTTCTTAAGGAAGACTTCTTCTGAAGCTCAAATTTTCAACAACCTCTGGATCATCTATGTGTAAAATCCAATGGATTATACAGCCTTATGGAAAATTTAAGTCTACTGAAAATAGAAATGTATTCCACAATTCTGGATATATACCAGTCACATTCCTAAATGCTTGGAATCCCATGAAAATTGACTCTGTATACTCAATATACAGAATTCTGAGAAATTCAATCTTACTTACGCTATATGCAGCCATTACACTTGACTACAGTGCCACAAATATTTGGAGAGCTTTCATGCTGTCTGAGCAGAAACAAAATAAGAATCTAGAGACATCTGAACATTATGTTTCCAACTGGATACTCACTCGACCAAGTACCCCAAATCAGCCTTCTATATCCCTGTGGTCAAAGGACAACCCAGGCTTCCTTTCTGTGGCTCCAAGAAGCGTGTCTCCTGTTTAGATTCTGTGTCACAGTACCTCCACATCAGAAGTCTGGAGCCTCAGTTGGAGCTTTATGGACATAGGTTACAGTTTATTGTTAATTGCCGATAGTTCTGCCAACACAATGATTTCTTCTTCTACCACTCTCAAGGAGAAACTCCCCTCCTACTGGGGCCACTGTAGTTTGCCCACTTAGCAAATAACAAATGTACACTTTAAGTGGTTTTATTCTGACTCTAAGCATGTTAATATTCCTAAACAATGAACGCCGAGAATCTTGCTTGCCTTCTGGTTAGGTGTGTTGGTGGCAAATGGGGATAGATGGTAAACAAGGGAAAATAAAATTATTTTCCCCATTCATCAATACCAGATGAAAATAAATACATAACAATAAATCAGTGAATGATCCCTTGCCACTGTGTGTGTAGGGGGGATGGTGGGAGGGTTTGTGCACTAGAGCCTAATGGAAAAGGGGATGGAAGGAATAGAGGAAGGGAGAAAGAATGGAAGAAAGAAAAACAGAAAGGAAGGAAGAAAGGAGAAAAAAAGAACTACATATATGGATTAATAAAATTATTCTATCCAGGGTCTCCTACCTCCCTCTCCTAAAATAAAAGTAGTTTCCTATGTCAGATAACTTTGGATGGAGGACTTTTCTTTTTGAAGTGATCTAAGTAAGATGTTCACTAATTGGACAGTATTCCCACAGTAATTCATAGCTGGGGGCCTTTATTCTTACCTTGAATTTAACTTTCTGTCCTTTTTTTAACAAATACAAAATAAATCTTCAGAAATGGGACACCTCAGGATTCTCTATCAGAAGACAAGTGTTCCTTCATCTCAATACCGTGTGTTCACATAGTTCACAGTAACAACATGACTCTTTCCAACCTTATTTTGGAAATGGCTGAAGAGATGAAAGAAAAATATGCTTACCCTGTGATTTTGTGTTTTTAAATGACTCTTATGTCTCTTTTATTTTCTTAAGGTAGAAAATGCTAGGATATATTCTTGGTCAGTGAAAATAAGGACATAAACTCAAATAGATTACACATTTATATTATCGACTATGTGTATATCTCAATATGACTAATGTAAATTTAACAAACCAGTGTCTAAAACTTACATGATCTTTGCGTAGAAACCTGAGAATCCGAAGCTTGGTGGTATTTAATTCTGTTTAAAATTTTTCTCTTCTAAGAATTTCTGCTTTTGTTGTTGTTGTTTATCAGTTTTTGTTTTTTATTGAGCACAATGTTTGGCACATTTAAAAAATGAACATAATATTTTATGAATAAAAACACTAAATAAATTATCTTGTGTTCAGGTGAACTGAGCAATCTTCTACATTTCAAACCCATCCCTTCATTTCTTTTTTGTAACTAGATAGCACAACTATTATTATTTTAAATAGTTTGTTCTATGTGTGTCTTCTCTGATTGACTATGATTTCACAAGGGCATTGCCTGAATCTACCTTCTTCACTGTGTTGTCATCAGAGCCTAAGAGATAGCTGACATTCAATAACGATTGAATGAATTTTTGTTCCTTTCAGTGGTGAGATGAAGAAGTGAATGAAGAATGAACAACGGCCAAAATCAGAGGTGAAGATTCTGATTTTGTGTTTCCCTGAAATACCTTTTTAAAAATTTATCTCACCCTACTTCATTTTGCCATTGTAGATACTTTCTCTTCTTCTAGGCCCATCTCAATCTTTTATTCCCAGTATGGTTAACCTAGTCAACTGTGGGGTTTGCCCAATGGAGACTTTTCTAGCACTTACTGTCATATGTATGCATGTATATATACATATGTATGTGAGTGTGTATGTGTGTGTGTGTGTGTGTGTGTATACATATACATATGGTATTTCTTTTTTGGGAGGTCTTGGGCATATCCTTGTATCTTCTCCTTTGTCCACGTTTCATCTCTTCAACTATATTATCAGTTTCTTAGATTTTGTTCCAAATTTGGGTATGTATTTATCAGCAGTGTGAAAA
>NW_012101343.1:3599201-3611412 GCF_000951045.1 Mandrillus leucophaeus
ATTGTGGGCAACAGAGAGAGACTCCGGGGCGGGGATGGGGTGGAGAGGAAGAAAAAGAAAAACCCATTTTTTGAGGAGAAATTTAAGCTGGCTGCGGAAATTTGCATAAGTAGCAAGGATCCTAATGTTAATCCCCAAGACTATGGGGAAAATGTCTCCAGACCATGTCAGAGACCTTCTTGGCAGCCCCTCCCATCACAGGCTCAGGGGCCCTGGAGGCCCAGGAGGAAAAGTGATTTCATGGGCGGGCCCAGAGTACCTGTGCTGTGTGCAGCCTAAGGATTTGGTGTCCTGTGTCCTAGCCACTCCAGCTGTGGCTGAAAGGGGCCAATATAGAGCTCAGGCTGTGGCTTCAGAAGGTGGAAGCCCCAAGTCTTGGCAATTTCCATGTGGTGCTGAGCCTGTGAGTCCACAGAAGTCAAGAACTGAAGTTCGGGAACCTCCACCTAAATTTTAGAAGATGCATGGAAATGCCTGGATGCCCAGGCAAAGGTTTCCTGCAGGAGCAGGACCCTCATGGAGAACCTCTGCTAGGGCAGGGCAGAAGGAAAATGTGAGGTCAGAGCCCCCACAGAGAATCCCTACTGGGGCACTGCCTAGTGGAGCTGTGAGAAGAGGGCCACCGTCCTTCAGACCCCAGAATGGTAGATCCACCGACAGCTTGCACTGTGAGCCTGGAAAAGCTGCAGACACTCATCGCCAGCCCATGATGGCAGCCAGGAGGGAGGCTGTACCTTGCAAAGCCACAGATGCGGAGATGCTGAAGACCATGGGAACCCACCTCTTGCATCAGCATAACCTGGATGTGAGACCTGGAGTCAGAGGAGATCGTTTTGGAGCTTTAAAATTTGACCGTCCTGCTCTATTTCAGACTTGCATGGGTCCTGTAATCCCTGTTTTGGCCAATTTATCCCATTTGGAATGGCTGTATTTACCCAATACCTGTACCCCCACTATATCTAGGAAGTAACTAGCTTGCTTTTGATTTTACAAGTTCATAGGTGGAAGGGACTTACCTTGTCTCAGATGAGACTTTGGACTGTGGACTTTCAAGTTAATGCTGAAATGAGTTAAGACTTTGGGGGACTGCTGGGAAAGCATGATTGGTTTTGAAATGGGAGGACATGAGATTTGGAGGGGCCAGGGGTGGAATGACATGGTTTGGCTGTGTTCCCATCCAAATCTCAGCTTAAATTGTATCTCCCAGAATTCCCTTGTGTTGTAGGAAGGACCCAGGGGGAGGTAATTGAATCATGGGGGCCGATCTTTCCCTTGCTATTCTTGTGACAGTGAATAAACCTCATGAGATCTGATGGGTTTATTAGGGATTTCTGCTTTTGCTTCTTCCTCATTTTTCTCTTGCCACTGTCATGTAAGAAGTGGCTTTTGCCTCCCACCACAATTCTGAGGCCTCCCCAGACATGTGGAACTATGAGTCCAATTAAACCTCTTTCTGTTCCTAGTTTCAGGTATGTCTTTATCAGCAGCCTGAAAACAAACTAATAGAGATGTCCATCAATAAATAGGCCACCTCTTCTCCACGTGGATCTAAACACATAGTGAAATTGAAATACAATAGAAAGTAAACATAGAGGCCACTACATAATGATGACTGCCAATAGAGTCTAATTTGGCAAGCATAAATTTAGATTTATTAAATGAATGGCATTCTCAATATTTATCAACAGAATTTGACAAATTTGCCAGTGATGAGGAGTCTTGTCCAGAAAATAATTTTAAAATGAAGAAGTGTGAAAAAATCATTTTCTGTGTTGATAGTCAAACTCTCAAGAGAATGTAGGTGCTGGAGTTGAATTGAATATGTCCAGTCTTTCCAAATTCATAGTTCTGATGTATCATTTCACATTTCTCTGGGAAGCAATGATCAAAGGATGGAGAGAATCCAGGAGTATACTTAGAGAAATTCTTTATCTATCAGAGGTAAATGAAAGTGTTTGTTTTAGCAGCTTCTAAGTCTGTGTCTCCACACAGGGCTTAGCTATGCTTCTTTTAGTTCATCTCATCTGAAGAAATCTCTTTAAATGCCATTTATTTGAATATGAACTCCATACTTACAATTTAGTCTTGGTATGTCTCTTCAGTTTCAATCTTATATAGCTTTACTCAAAATCTCAACTTGGATGTGTACTGGACATCTGAAATTCAAAGAATTATCCATTTCTACTCACTGCTCAATTTCCTCTCATTGTCTCTCTCACCTCTTTAAAGAGTAAAACTCCAACATCTTCCCTCTCAAGCAAAGCCCATACGTATACTGAGAGATACACATAAACACTCTTATTCTTTCAACCCTCGTATTTTATTAGTCACTGAATTCTTATGGGTCTACTAAATTATACTAAAATTGTATTATATGTGCCTTTTATTCTCATTTCTGCTAGTCACTGCCCTCCAAAAATATATCTTTATGGTATCACTTTATTTTATTTATATTGCAATCTAATCACAACCTGAATTCTTCTATGTGTTTATTGTTTCACTCTTTTTTGATTTCCCCTAAGAGAATTTTAGTTCCATATTGGAACTGTCTTCCCAGACATTTACAATGCTCTATCCCTAGTACCTAGATAGGTGCCTGACGTTTAGAAAATGTTCTCTATATATTTGGCATATGAATTAATACATAACTAAATAGTGCCCTGTGAATAAATCTACCTCTTAAAAAAAATATTTTGTTTTAAGTTCAGTGGTACATTTGCAAGTTTGTTATACAAGTAAACTATGCCGTGGGGTTTGTTGCACAGATTATTTCATCACCCAGGCAGTAATCCAAGTACCTGTTATTTTTTCTGCTCCTGACTCTCTTCTCATCCTCCACCCTTTGTTAGTCTCCAGTGTAAAATATTCTCCACTTTGGGTTCATGTGTTCTCATGATTTAGCTCCCACTTATAAGTAATAACACGTGGTATTTGGTTTTCTATTCCTGTGTTAGTTTGCTAAGGGCAATGTCCTCCAGCTCCATCCTTATTCCTGCAGAGGACATAATCTCATTCTTTTTTTATGGCTGCATAGTATTCCATGAGGTATATGCATCACATTTTATTTATCCAGCCTACTACTGATGGGAATTAAATTTGAATCTATGTCTTTGCTATTGTGGATTGT
The DNA here is from genome assembly GCF_000951045.1 of Mandrillus leucophaeus. Taxonomy (NCBI): domain Eukaryota; kingdom Metazoa; phylum Chordata; class Mammalia; order Primates; family Cercopithecidae; genus Mandrillus; species Mandrillus leucophaeus. Next base: position 3,602,329 of record NW_012101343.1, read on the forward strand.
GCTGCAATGAACATATGGGTGCATATGTCTGTATAACAGAATAATTTTCATTCCTCTGGGTATATGCCCCATAATGGGATTACTGAGTCAAATAGTAGTTCTGTTTTTGCCTGCACAGGTGATCACTTAGGGCAGGGGAGGGTTCACTGTTTTCCGGCCTAGTTTTACTCCCATGGCAGTGTTGGTGCAGAGGCCAGCACTGGTGGGAGTGGGGCTGGATGGTTCTGTGTTTGCCAAGGCTCTGACTGCAATGGCAGTATGGCAGGTGGCGAGAGGGCAGAGTGGCTCCCCCTTCAGCAGTGAATGGGCATGGTGAACACATACACATGCGTTGGCTGTGCAAGGAAGGCAAAACCTGCCTGGGCACACAAACCAGCAAAGTGATGTCTGGAGTGGCCATTGTCCTGGGGGATGTTGCAATAACAGGAGGGAGCTGGTGGGCTGGTGTGTCGCCAAGGGGAGTCACCCTACTGGAGCTCTCTACCAGTCACACACAGTCCACCAGCACTAGAACTATCATGAGGGCCCCAAGGGCAGCTGAGGCTGCCCTGCAAGCAGGTGCAGCCAGGTTGGGACCCTGTGAGAAGCCAGCAGACCAAGCAGTACTCAAGTCAGACCAGCCCCATCTGGTCAACGGCAAGACCACCTTGCAAAACTCAGGTCTGACAGTTCCCCTAGGGCCAAAGTTTCCTATGGAAGAAGTCGAGCTTAAGGGAATAAATGTCACTGGCTGTGCTCCACTATAGAAGTTCCTGTACCAAATCTTCTGGGCTACACATCAGCTGGCTTGCTGCTCCTACCACTTCTCTAAGCAGCGCTTTCTGCCAACGCCACTGTCTATGGTGTTCCAAAGGTCGCCTCCTGCCTGGATTCCAGAGGCCCATGGCAACAGCGGGTTGCTCCTTGCCACTTCAATGATTCCCCCTGGAATCACTGGGGACCAGGAATGAGTCCCCCCCAGTGCAAGGTGGCCTTATACAGAGTTCACAGCTTTCTTCCCTTCAGCCCAGCTTTGCATCTTCCCTCTGAAGAGGAGTGCAACCAGTTTTCTCAGTCCCCCAGTGGCAGCTGTTCCACCTGGCTGCTTCTAGTCAGCCTCTTGTCCAGCCCTGAAAAAACCTATTTCATACTAAATAAATAAATATAGGTATATAAATTTTTGAGACGGAGTCTCACGCTGTCACCCAGGCTGGAGTGTAGTGATGTGATCTCGGCTCACTGCAAGCTCTGCCTCCCAGGTTCAAGTGATTCTCCTGCCTCAGCCTGCCAAGTAGCTAGTATCACAGGTGCCCACCACCATGCCCGGTTAATTTTTTGGTATTTTTAGTAGAGACAGGGTTTCACCATGTTGGCCAGCCTAGTCTCAAACTCCTGACCTCAGGTAATCCTCCTGCCTTGGCCTCCCAAAGTGTTGAGATTACAGGCGTGAGCCATTGTAATGTAAATTAAACTAGTTTACATTTTTTCTTTGTTGTCATTCTTATGTTATAATAAAGCAACAATTCTTGGAACTGATGAAGATTAGGAAAATTGTAGTCAAATGTACCTAGTTTGAAAGACACTGATTTTGAAATTCTCTAGCTATATTAGTTTCGTCAAATTATGTAAGGTTTTCAAGATTGAAAACCTAATTAGAATAACCTGTACAACTCTCTATATATGTTAATATAATAAGAATATTTACCAATTAATAGTTGTAAATCTTAATTAAAACAATGAATATTTCAATTAATATATAATTTGCAACTTAAATCTTCACAGAGATTCTCAATAAATATTAAATATTATCATTGCTTTATTATTTATATGACAGTAATTGGTAGGTATGCCTGTTTTCTGTGGATTCCTTCATGACAGAGACAAATTATAATTTATTCTTTGACCACCTCTGTTTGGCTTACAAAGTTTCCAGAACATAGCAAATTAGGACATAATGTCTGGACATAAACAACATCTCTGTGTTAGTGTGGGATGTTTTCAAACTAGAAACAGCCTAGAAAAATTGATAAATAGGAAGACATACAACTACAGTTGGAATCTTAAGTTTTGGTTATAACAAATGTGTCAAGTTAAAATGAGAGTGATTATTCAATAAGCTATCTCAAAACTATTTTCGTAAAAGAAAAAATACAGCCGGGCGCGGTGGCTCAAGCCTGTAATCCCAGCACTTTGGGAGGCCGAGACGGGTGGATCACGAGGTCAGGAGATCGACACCATCCTGGCTAACACGGTGAAACTCCGTCTCTACTAAAAAATACAAAAAACTAGCCGGGCGAGGTGGCGGGCGCCTGTAGTCCCAGCTACTCGGGAGGCTGAGGCAGGAGAATGGCGGGAACCCGGGAGGCGGAGCTTGCAGTGAGCTGAGATCCGGCCACAGCATTCCAGCCTGGGCGACAGAGCGAGACTCAGTCTCAAAAAAAAAAAAAAAAAGAAAAAATAGAAATAAATTTTAGATCTCTGAATGGCATTTCATATATGTGCAAAGTGCTATATCATGATTAACTACATTTTAGGGAACTCTGTCTTTGATACAATATTTATTTTCACTTTGAACTACTTTCTAGTCAAAAAGAAATGCTCATTAAAAAGAACTTGCATGGTATTAAAGGTTTAAAACTCTACATGGTTGCATTAGTCAGGATTCTCTGAAGGGACAAAACTAATAGGATATACGCATGTATAAAGAGGAGTTTATTAGGACAATTGACTCACACAGTCACAAGGTGAAGTCCAACAGTAGGCCATCTGCAAGCCGAGGAGCAAGGAAGCCAATCTGAGTCCCAAAACCTCAAAAGTAGGGAAGCTAACAGTGCAGCCTCCAGTCTGTGGCTGGAGGCCCAAGAGCCCCTGGCAAATCACTGATGTAAGTCCAAGAAACCAAAAGCTGAAGAACTTGGAGTCTGATGTTTAAAGGCAGGAAGCGCATCCAGCACAGGAGAAAGATGAAGACCAGAAGACTCAGCAAGTCTCCTCATTCCACTTTCTTCTGCCTGCTTCTGCCACTCTAGCCATGCTGGCAGCTGATTAGATGGTACCCACCATGGATTGAAGGTGGGTCTGCCTCTCCCAGTTCACTGACTCAGATGTTAATTACCTGTGGCAGCATTCTCACAGACACACCCAGGAACAATACTTTGCATCCTCCAATCCAATCAACTTGACACTCAGTATTAACTATCACAATGATATTATGAGTTCATCAATAAATAGCTTTTACAGTAGACGAAAACGATGATTTCTATTTGTCATTTGCCCTCCACCTATACCTCGTTTTCTTTAGTGGCATCAAGCAAAAACAAAAACAAAAAAAAACAAATATCCATTATTGGCTCTAGCTACATACTAGTTCTCATATACAACATTTATATAATGCTTAATTTGATCAATTAGTCTAATAAGGAGCAGTAAAAGAAGAAAAATAGTGTTAATAATTAATATTTATTGAATCTTTCAAGTATATTTCCATGCATTATTTTTTGTATTCTTTCCAATAATCCAATGAGTTAGCACTAATATTATCCTATTTGTTTAGATAAGAAATTGGATGAATAGAAAACATACATATTTAAATTACACAAACTTATAAAATTACCATCTAATCACTTCCATTTCTTACAAATATTATTTAAAAGTGTTTAATTAAGTTAATTTGCCAGTTAAAGCATTGCTTAAATCTTTGTCTGTGAATATAGATATCTTTGTGCATAGTATATTTAACACAGCAGTGCAAGTCTATTAGTATTTTTTAGAGTGCAGTTTGTTTTCACCTTTACATAATCAATGAGGTGAAACACTAAAATATTTATCTTCTAATTTAGCCAATTATTTCAAATAATTTAATGTATTAAGGATTGAAAAATATAATCAATCAATTCTTGTTGATACAAAATGTAAGAGTATGGAGTCTCAATTTGAAATACAGCTTCTACACTTTCTAGCTTTGTGTTACTTAGCCAGTTAGTAAATTTCTCTGAGGCTAAGTTTCCTCATCTCTGAAATATACAATGAAATTTCCTCCCAGTGTCACAAGCTATTAGATTAAAAAGTTAAAATAGTTGATATTTTATGAAGTAGAAAAAAGTATTATTATTAGGTATTTAAAACACTCAATAAAGGTAATTTTTTTTAAATTTTAGAACAATCATACATTCATTTGTATTCTTTTTTTTTCTTGGAGAATATTCAACTCAGATAGTTGATTGTGATGAGTCATCGTTAAGGAATTTTCTATCAAGCCTGTTTTTAGTTAGCTTCCAGCTCTGTGTCACAGAAGCCTACATATCAATGAATGTAACTAAAATTAACAGCAATATTATCTTATGTCAAAACCCATCACTCTGATGCACTTGTAGCTTTCTTTCAAAGGGATATTTTTCATGAAGATTTTATGTTGGTTTAGCACCAGTTTGTTTTTGGTTTTGTTTTTGTCTTTTTACGTTGAGTGCTTTAAAGTGGGAACTTGTTCTCGTTCCCAAATCATCTATGCATTCTCATTTTGAAAGTCAAATTACTATTAAAATTAATTGTAAGTTATCTTTAGAGTTAAGAAAGAATATTGAAGAGAGAGAATTAAAGGATTCTAGAAATTTTATTCACGTTTTAGACAATAACACACCACTAGAATACAGAGTGAAAATTATTAACATGAAAAAAAAAAAGCTATGATTAAAAACTATCAGAGAAGTGTCAAAGTTTATAGAGGCAAATAAATAGAATAATACTAAAAAGGGAAAAATAAAGTCAATAACAATTATGAAAAATATTTCAAGAATAATGAAAAATAAAAAGAGAGGGAGACAATGATAAGAAATTATCGACTCTCATGTCGGTTACTGGAGAACAGCTGACATTCTAACAAAAGTTCTATAAATGCTATATATCATTAAATTGTTCTTAATATAGTATCAGATATCTAAGAATAATATGCACTTGTGCTTTTGTCTCTAAACTATAAAGTCATGTATAACCACCTTTGGAAATTACATTAACTATTTGTGGAAGAAAAATACATTTTTATTTTTAACTGCAAAATAAAATATTACATAATAATCAGTTAATAAAACACTTATGGAGTAAAACACAAAAATTTCACTTTGTGTTCTATTTCTGGACTATTTTGCTTTCTATATATACCTTTCCAAATGCTATTAGTTTGCTATATTTATACTTCAGTTCTTTTTCTGTGCTTTCCTATTCATATGATTTTTTTACATATTTTGAATCACACTTTGCATATATGAAAAACAAATTATATGCATTTATTTATATAAATTAAATGACTTGTTTACTTACTGTATCTTTGAAAGTTTCCATTTTAGTGCATATAGATCAATCCAATTATCTCAATGAATTTTCTAATTATTGTTAATATACTAGCATTTATACTTTTTATTCATAAGTCTTATTTAATTACTTACCAAATTTAGCTTTATAAACTTTATGTGTATATGTATAATATTGCTAATGTATATGTTGTTTTATACAAACCCCAAATTCTTTCTTTTTAATTGCCAATATTTCAGAGTTAATTGGGTGCCCTAATATCTACCATTGGCATTACATCAAATGTTGCTTATTTTTTTTGAGGCTTTCTCTATTTCTCTCTCAGTTGTAGAGTAAAATCATTAACATATATTTGTATGTTCCGCATATATTGAATAATATATATTGTAAATTACTACTGTATGCTGCTCAAATCCCTATATAAGTCTTTCTCCCAAGCCTACCACTACTCTATACTTATCCTAATCGTATCAGACTTCAGATATTACCACTACTTTTAGCTTCAACAAGATATTTATGTTCCTGAAATAACATTTACCTATAGGATCTTTTGCGAATTATTGTAGTAAAAAGTTCAAAGTTGATACTAATTTTTCAAAGACAGCCAATAACAAAAGGATATAGATGAAGCCTAGGTAAGACCAATATGTGGTTGAAACAGGAAAACAATATTTTATCATACTTCTTGTGTACTCATCAAACTACAGATTTTGGTAGCATAAATTGTTAAAATCATCTTTGAACTGTTGGATGCTTCCATACTCACTGTTCTCTGTGTTCATCTAAGAAAAAGGCACTGATTACGAAAAGAAAATGACACTTATTTCAATCATGCAAGTCTAGAGAGGTTAGAATACATTCAGCAATGGCATTTATTATTAGCAGAATCCAATGTAAATCAGAGATAAAGCTGACATATTTCACAGGTTGCTCACAGTGGGACTATCAGGTGTCACAGTATGTGATGGATTCAATGGGAGCGGGGATTAAAGTTGTGCAAATTATTTTTGTGCAGGGATTCTAATGTCAGACACAGAAAATGATTAGGGATATCTGGTGAAGAATAATAATAAAGCTGACACTGATCTATGAATTGGTTATCACTTAATTTCAGGGGCTGACAGGCTTTAACCTTTAAACCAGTCAGTCTTTAGTGAGAGAATGAAGCTGAATTGATAAACGCAGGAAAGTCTATTCTCTAGTGGGATTTTGACCAGGATTTAATTTCTATTAATTGGCACTTACAAATCTACATTTGCGGCACAAAGATAATTAGTCTTCATTATGGGAGGCAGAAGATGGTAAGAGGAATAAATGTAGCATTTGAAATCCAGCTTGGCCTCATACTAAATGGGTGACATTTGGTAAGACATCTTACTGCACATACCTTGATTGTTTGCATCAGTAAAATAAGAATAATAATAAAACCACTGTCTATTTAAAAAGGTTTTATTTAGTGAAGCTCAAAATCAAAATTATAGAGCAAGCTAAAAAACCATTACTTAGGAATTATTTAGACCTGGGCTTTCTGAAACTAGTATCAGAGGTAAAAATATCCCTGAAAGCAAATGCTGTATATTGTTAGTGTGCTTAAGAGTATCAAGCATGCTAACATGGATCTGAATAAATCTCTGTAACTTCCAGTAGTGAGTTCTAAGTTAGGAATGTTCCTTAATATTCTTACACATCTTCAGAAGTGCAAGACATTACTGGAACTCACTGCTAGTGTTTATAATACATTAAGGTAAACACCTTTTATGTTGTTGTGGCAGTGTCCTAGTTGTTTTATTCTTATGAAATAATGGAGTATTTAAATCCAGTATTTAATAAAGAGAGCAATGAACTCTTTTAAAATACTTACTTGTCAACATTAGTGTCTGTCATTTATACGAGTCCATTTGGGTATGTTCTCAGGATTTTTGTTTGAAAGCGATGACCTCACTTTCGCCTGAATCTTACTAAAATGGAACTTTAATAAAGCTATCAAAACTTATGAATTGTTCTTAAATAAATTACATATAGCAAGCTATTCATGCGGGATTCTTTTTCTTTTCATGCCTCCAGCTGTTTTGTTGTCTCAGTTTTTACAGTAACTCTCCTGTTCACTTGTCTCAAAAATGTAGAGAAATTTATATTAACACATTTCTTAAGAGATGTAGGTTTCAGTCAGTGATAATTTACAATCAGTTTTTTTATTTTAAGGAATAAAATGTGTCCTTAATAACAATTTTAATTTAAAAACTCCGTGTTTTACCACAATATAGCTCTCTAAAATAAAGCTAATTTTTGTTTCATGTTACCTTTTAAAATGTCAACTGTACATGGACTATTTTACTAACAATATCATTTCATCTTCATTTTTTACTTAACAATATCATATATATATCACAATATATAAACAATTAAATATATAATACATTGTAAAGATAAATTTGGGAAATAATTAAATGCATTTGTCCTGTATCTAACTGTTTTTCAATTGATGAAAGATAGCATTCCAGTTTTTAAATATGGAAAGGATTATTAAAATTAGAACATTCCTACTGTGCATTATAAAATTTATAGATTGGCCAACAATCATCAGTGGGTGAAACCAACAACAGAAGGAAGGAGGCTGTCACCATCTGATCTAAATCAATGCCCCTAGATGTTGGGGACCTCCTGATGGAAAGCATAAGAAACACATAGAAACAACTAAAGTAGTTTAGTCAAAATCAGAGTCTAGATATAATCAGTCTTTTTAATTAACTTTCATTCACAGGGAATATTAAGGATAGAAGAACAAGTTAACTAAAAGCACAATGAAGCAAACATTGACTATTCAAAAGGCAAGACTGGCAATGAAATTCTGACCTATTTCTGCCATTCTCAGTGGCATAAAGAATGGTTTGAAATTTAACAAGAGTTACAAAACATAACTTTATATTAAATTGATTTTGTTACTGGATCAAAAATCCGGTAAATTCTGTAAAAGTAATTTTGACAATTTGGAAAATGGTTTTATGTATTTATGTAAATAATGTGGTATTATTTGACACCCAAGAATTTGTATTAAGTTTTCTGTGGATAATTACAGTTTATTATTTATATCAAAATCCATATTTTTAAGGATGGCAAAACAACAGAATGTAGGAATAAGGTGGCATGGTCATGTAGGAATCCTTCCACGCTTTTATATTGTCTCCTTAAAAATGCAGGAGATCATGCAGAAGTTTTAAACCTTCAGGTTCAAAGATTGCTTAGGTTACTTCTACCTCGTATTCATTGGTGAGGACACAGTTACATGGTCCTCAAACACTTTGAGAAGAAAGATTGAAAATGCAGTCTTTCTGGATGCAAAAGAAAACTAATAAAATGGTAAACACATATCTTCATGTCTCTCACTCCGTTTTTCATTGTTTTTCTTAAGTAAAATATTTTTCTCAATTCAATAGAACATTACTATACATATTAAAATGTTAGCGAACTTATGTTAAGAGTTTGTGACAGGTCTGGCACTCAGTTAAATCCCTTTACATGAATTAGCTCGTTTAATTCCATTCCCAAAGCACCTATTTTAAGATGAGAATAATTAGCCTAAAAATGTCTTGCAAGTAGGAACTAAACTAGGTTGTGAAATCACAGAGTCTGACTTCATGATGTCTTCCTGATAAGGTTGCTAGGATAATATATCAAAGTATTGCAATGTATTTCTTATTAGAAGAATTATATTTTTAAACCTAACCATCAAAACTAATGTCACATAATGTAATTAAAATTTTCTCTTTTTTTATGTTTGCATGTTTTTCTTTTTTTTTTTAA
>NW_012101343.1:3613057-3624221 GCF_000951045.1 Mandrillus leucophaeus
TAAATTACCTTGGGCAGTATGGCCATTTTCACGATACTGATTCTTCCTATTCGTGAGCATGGAATGTTCTTCCATTTGTTTGTGTCCTCTTTTATTTCATTGAGCAGTGGTTTGTAGTTCTCCTTGAGGAGGTCCTTCACATCCCTTGTAAGTTGGATTCCTAGGTATTTTATTCTCTTTGAAGCAATTGTGAATGGGAGTTCACTCATGATTTGGGTCTCTTTTTGTCTGTTATTGGTGCATAAGAATGCTTGTGATTTTTGCACATTGATTTTGTATCCTGAGACTTTGCTGAAGTTGCTTATCAGCTTAAGGAGATTTTGGGTTGAAAATTTTCAACAGAATCCCTGAATTTTGTTTTTTACTTAATGAAAAAGCAAGTATATTTTCCTTATAATAGCTATTCTTGAGAGGTAGTTTTGAAGAAAATTGCTCAAACCTCAAAGTCAGACAAATCTAGGTCTGAAACTGTGCTCTAATACCTATTATCAAGTGGCTTAATTTCTTCGATCTTTTCTTTTTAATCAAGAAATAGATATAATTTAAAAAACCTTATAGACTTGGTGTAACAAGTATAACATGAGCCAAGAAATTAAAAGATGCCAGGATAAATGAGAAACATATTAGTTAAGGCCAATTTACATTTGATTTCAGCTATTCAATTTTAAATGTGCATTGTCTTATCTGTTCCTTATGAAAATCTCAGTGAAATAAGTAGAGCAAATATTATGACCTCATAAGCTAGATAAGAAAACTAAGACTAGGGGCATAAATTACTTCTTTATGATTACACAGCTACAAAAATCAGGCATGGCGGCCAATTTTTTTTAAGTTGTATTGTTGCAACTTTTATTTTCCACAATATATCAGTGTGCAGTTCTTTCTTGCACATCTCCTTATGGGAAGTAAAATCTCTAGCTTTTCCAATTATCTGAAATAGTATATGAAGAATCTGAATAAACTGAAAAGTTCTGTGGAGTCTTTTATTAGCAACAAAATCAGTATTCAAAGGAACATAGTCAATAGCTATTTAAGATACAGAATAAAAGGAGAAACCAAAAACATAATTGCGGATCCTCCACCAGAGCCTTTCGGAGTTAATACATGTCAAACCACAAGGAACATTACAAACTGAAATCAATCAGTATTCAGAGAAATTCAGGCCAGTATTTGAATTCAGAGATCAAATGCATCTGACAGTATCTGTAAGCTACTCCTGAGACAGATTTAGTTATTTGAATGAAATAATGAAAATAAAAACTTTTATCAGAGTCTATATTAAAAAAATACTGTTTTTCTGAAAACTACCAGGCTAATTACATTTGCTTCTAATAATTAATAGTATTTATACTTTTTTTTTTTTTTTTTGAGACGGAGTCTCGGACCGTCGCCCAGGCTGGAGTGCAGTGGGGAGATCTCGGCTCACTCCAAGCTCCGCCTTCCGGGTTCATGCCATTCTCCTGCCTCAGCCTCCTGCGTAGCTAGGACTACAAGCGCCCGCCACCACGCCCGGCTGATTATTTTGAATTTTTATTAGAAACAGTTTTACCGTGTTAGCCAGGATGATCTCCTGACCTCGTGGTCCACCCACCTCGGCCTCCTAAAGTGCTGGGATTGTAGGCCTGAGCCACTGCACCCGACCAATATTTATACTTTTATTGAGGGCGCCCTATGTGAAAAACACTTTTCAGTTGATAATTTAATTGTCAAAAAACCCTATAGGGACGACTTTTTGCATTTCATAGATGAGCTAATTTATAGAATAGTCGGATGACTTTAAGCACATAGCTAGTAAGTAATAAACGCAAGACTTAAGTCATTCCTGAAGTTAAAGACCTAAGTCTCCATTACCAAACTATACATCCTTGTTTATAAAGGTGATCTCTGTGGAGGATAGGAGTAATTTAAGGAATGATGTTATTAAAAATAATAAGTAAAAACTTATACATTTATGACTAGGTATAAAAAGTACATAGTTATTTTGGGTAAGGCAATTTAAATGGATCTGAGTGTCTTATGAGTTTGGGATTGTACTAGACAGATGTCTTCACAATTGTTAAATTCCAACAGTAAAAAGTTACAAGTTTTTTTTGTTTTTGTTTTTGTTTTTTTTTTTCAGTCTGGCAAAACAGAGTTTGGAACTTCTCCAAGGTAACATATTATGAGTTTAACAACATTATACTCAGAATTATGGTAAATATTTAGAGTAATTAGGAAATATGTCCACATGTTTTAAGCCACTCTCTAAATTTCTACTCTTCTGGGAATTGCAAAATCTGATTTTGGATGAACTTTTTGAACTGATGGCATTACAAACTGCTGCTGATATGAATTTGGAAATTTCATTCTTTATCTGGAGAATTCACCTTTAAGCCAAATACCTTGACTAGCCTCTATCATTTTATAATTTATAGTTGGTTTTGTTTTGCCTTTAATGCTCCACAGAAAAGTTCACTACTTGTTGTAAATATCAACCCAGTTGCTCAACCTGCCATTTCACAGGTCGTTATGGAATCTGACTTTACAAAATAGAATAATACCTGTCAATCTCAGTTTTTTTCGCTGTTCGTAAATAATTTATTTGTTCTTATCAATCCATCTACTCAGAATGCCTTTGTTTTGCTCCCATTTTTTCCACAAATACCTTATGATTCAGTTCTACTGTACTTTATACCTCTCAGACTTAAAAATTGATTGTGAAAACTCTGAAGTTTTATGTATAAACTTCTTTTTTGGTGTGAGTGAATTCTTCGATTATTTCATGTGTTATTAGCATGTCTTTAAAACTTAAGTGGGAGCAAGAACTATGTCTAAATACTCACTGGAATTACTAATTCCAGATCTTTTCATGTTGATTAACACAATTTAGACACTTAGTGCAAGAAAGGTTTGCGTGATTGTGTGAGAAAGTTAGGGAAATGAATCCATCTTTTATCTTTGTTTTAAAAGTTCTAAGTAAAAATTAACTCAAATGTTTATAAAGTACTAATGATAGCAAATAATCTTGACATAACAACATAAAATCTAAACAAGCTACTTAAAAGTAATCATGAGGCTAAGATCCTAAAACATAGTTTTCAGTTCTAAGTAATAAAATATTTTAATACCTTCTCTATTGCAAATTCTAAGATGAAGTTGGAGTATACCTAATTCTAATTGTTCGGATCGTCATAATATTTTGCAAGAAAGGCACTGCTGATTTTCAATTGTTTTATGTCTTTTTTCAGAGAAAGTGTTTCCGTTCATGATGATGCTCACTCTACTTTGATATTCCCAATGTCCAGCACAGTGTCTAATACAAAAGAGACAATAAATGAGCAGTTCTCAAACTTTTTTGACTCCTAAAAGAATCATCTAGATTACTGGTTAGGAAAGAGATTCCCAGAAAGTCAGTGGTTTTTGTGAGGCCCTTATATTTGCATTGTGAAACAGGTGATACAGGTAACTCTGATGCTTATGGTCCATGGACCATACTTTCAGAAATGGTTTAATAAATTAGCAAGTGCCTGGTTGTAATAGAGTTTATCAAGTGGCCAATGAAAGCCCAGGAAATAATTCCTATGTTTTGCAGAAGACATAAAAGTTTCACAAAAGACAATTTAAGGACAAAATGCAATGATTTAAAGGAAAAAGGAGAAAGCATTGAGAGAAAATTGGAAGAATGCCGTTGAGCAGAAGTGTATTGATGGCATTATATCATCATTATTTATTCTACTATGGTAATTGTCAGCATTTTCCTTTATAGTATTTTTTTCCTGTTAGAAGGAAGTTCTCAGCATTAGTCACAGCCAAAGAGCAGTGGGTGTTGTCCTGGGGAGTAAGGTGCCTGAGAACATTAGTGTCAGTTAAGAATGATGCCCCCACAGTTCCTGAAAAAAGGTCAAAGAGAGAAAGGTGACACTGACTCAGGTTGAGAATAGGAGGATGTATTCTGCCATGCTCCAAACAGCCTCGTCTCTGAGGAGACAGGTAATGACAGAGCATCATTCACAGTGTGTTAGCAAGCGCCCAGTGGGGATTAGTTTCATCTGTGAGAAACACCTGAGAAGATTGAAGATATGGAAGTATTTGCTGCTGAATAGTATTTAAGATGTTTTCTTAAATATAAATTATGTCCAAATTTTTGTCTTGTCCTCTCAGAAAAAAACAATTCTGGGGTTGCTGTCTCTATTCTTTCAACATATTGTCCTGTTATTTTTTCTGTATTCTCATGTTTTGCTGGCAAGCCATGATTTTTTAAGACTTGAAGTAGCCTCTTCCAATATGAAGTGGCAGAATTCTAGTAAAGCTTTTCTAATATTTTTAAACAGTCTAAAAATTGTGAGATGACTCCAGTTTTTGCTAGAATATCAAAATGGCCCCAAGCAGTGTTAGAAAATTTGTGATGTTTGCTTTAAACATTCTTTTTTGTGTGTGTGACCCTGGTAGAAAACCTCTGAATGCCTGCTGAGTCAGCTAGAGTCCAGTATCTCCTGATATTTCCAAAACATTTTCTATCCCCTATTTAGTTCAGTTAAATTAGCTAAGCATTAATTTAACATTGACTGCAAGCCAGGAATTAGCTACAAAATCAGTACTCAAAGGAACAAAGCTATACAAAACAAATGAGACAGAGACACTGGCTTCAAGAAATGCAGTTCAGAGAGTGATACACGTATCCAAATATATAAAAAATGACATCTTAAATCCTGTAATTGCAGAAAAATGGTAGGAAAACTAAGCCCAAATTGACTTAAGAAAAGAGAAACTTATTAATTATGGAAAAGTTGAAGAGTGATTTTAGTTTTAGGCATGTTGTATAAGAAGATCATTCAATATGCTAGGGCATATAATTCTTTTTGTGTAATGTGGTTTGCGGTTACCTATGTTGCCTCTGATTTTAAAATGGATTGGCTTCCTGTATTTCCAGAGCTATTTCCTTTCAGCTTCAAATCCCTCAATAAAATGAAAACATTTTAATCCCAGAATAATTAGAGTCTTCAGATTCATGTTGTTTAGAATTATTTAGTCAGGTACCCAGATTTGAATTAATCACTGGGGATATGTTACATTGATTAACTTTGGTGTGGATAATTTGTTCCAATCATTGAGGTGGGTCCACACATAGATGTTGTAGAGTGAAAAGAAGTTGCCATATATCCCCAGGCCAAAAGTCTAAATGTTAGCATTTAAAAGGGGAAATGCATTCTAAAGAGATCACAGGACACGTTCCTAACTCTGCCTCTGACAGGGAAAGACAGAGATAATTTTTTAAACCTTTCCAGGTGCATAAAACAAAGGAAAGGATTGACTGTTCTGCAACAAAAAACTACTCCGACATCTTAATGGCATGAAAAGATGTTTATTTCTTGCTTACACAACATCTGCTATGGGTCTGGTAAATTCTCCACAGCAGTGGTATATCATGTGGTTGTTCAGATTCCAGGCTGCATTGATCTTGTTGAACCTCCATTTTAACATACACATTCTCGAGAAAGCTGGCTATATGGTGTTGTCAATTAAAAATGCCGTTTCATTACTACTCAATTATGTCATTTCTGTTCGTAATGCGTTGAATAGAACTAAACGCGTTACACAGAGAGGTATAACCCCCTCTTGTCAGTTAAATTTCCAGAATAGAACCATGACTCATTGACCAGAGTTAGTTGCATGGCCTCATCCCACCATATTGGAATGTAGCAACATCAAATCTTCCTCTGTGCCAGAAGAAAAGAAAACTAATCATGAGTGATTATTCGAAACCACTACAAATTCTAGAACTGTCCAGGTGAGGGAATAGGAAGAGCAGGGTCGTGAAGGTGTAAAATAGTTCTGAGTTCTTGGAGCAACATGGATTCTAGCATTTTTGAAATGTCAAACACAGAGTGGAAATGTGGAAGAAGAGTCTAGGGAGTTGCATAGGAACCAGGTTACACAGCAATTTACAAAGCAGATGGTGATTTCTTCATGAAGTCTATCTTGATTTACTCTGAATTTAATCAGAACATTAACTTTTAGAACTTTTTAAAACATATTCTGCTTGTCTAAAACATTGCCCGATAAGATTAAAAGTTATCTAGGGGTATACACACGTCTTGCTCTTGGGAATTCCTTTACTGCCAGCAAGAAGAAATTCTAATTATGGCTAAAATGGATAACTTTGATATGCTACCATATAATTTATACTTTGTGGAAACACTCAGACATCATGTAGTAGTCACAGCTGAATGGCTTTGTAGAGTATTGGCAGCCTGGATCTGGAGTCCATATCAGTCTCTACCATAGGCTTTATCGTGGCATTAGGTTTATTATTTCATTGGCTGAGGAATTCTAATTTCCAGTGCTGTCAGTCAGATACATAAGACAGGATCACAATTCATTGTAACATATTTAAAAAGTGAGACTTCAGAGATAAGTGCTGAAAATGAAAGGACATATTTGATTATATTTTGAACTTGCTTAAAGTTTTGTTGATCAGTTGAAATGTAAACAGCACAAACAAACTTTTGAAGGTTCATCAATCCTAGAAAGAAGAATCAGAATGTTTAGCTTTCTAGAAAAATGAAAGAGGCTAATAGGAAAAATAGCCATAGGAGAGAAGTAGAGAAGTTTTGTATAAAAATTTTGCTAAAAGTAAAAAGACTTCCATAAAGACCCTCTGATTGATGACTAAGTCAAGACATTGACCCTTAAATATGTACAAATATCACTGGGAATTGAACAATGAGATCACTTGGACACAGGAAGGGGAACATCACACACCGATGCCTGTTGTGGGGAGGGGGGAGGGGGGAGGGATAGCATTAGGAGATACACCTAATGTGAATGACAAGTTAATGGGTGCAGCACACCAACATGGCACATGTATACATATGTAACAAACCTGCACGTTGTGCACATGTACCCTAGAACATAAAGTATAATAAAAAAAATCAAATTAGAAATAAAAAATGTACAAATAATTTACTTCTTTATATCTGAGTTTTTACATTTTGCACATTGAAGTATAGGAATCGACCATAGCTAATGTAAGGATTTATAAAGGCATATATCTTGTTTTCTAAGCTTAACAATTATTGAGCACTAACATTAATTTGATTTGATTTGGTTTGGAAATTACCTAGATAACATCTCTGGTTGTAGTTTTTGTTTAGAAGAAATTTTTATCACACCTCTGAATGGCCCTTCCTTGCTGACTGAGTAATGGTCAGTATTTGGATATCTTTAGAAGGGGTGTTTGTATAACTTGAAAACACTAGAACTGCACTGGACCTGGTTCTTTCATGGAGTCATTAAAAAAAGCGCATTGACATAAATGAAAATAATAATAAGGCAGTTATTATTTAGATATTTAAGAGACTTTAAAGAGATCCAAGTAATGAGGTTCAAGACAAGTGCTCCCAAAATATGCCACCTTGGCATTTGAGAAAATAGCAGAAGCAGAAAGATCTCTCTGAGACCCCTTCTTCCCTGAAGTGTGTCATAAGTCCTAGCTGACCTTCTCCTGGAAGTTGCTCATAAAACTGTCATTCCAGAGCATTCCTCCCTATGCCCAGAGGAAAAGCAGTATCCTCATCTGTGAAGACACAAAAACATCAAGAATCTGACCAAAAGGCCTTGCTAAATTCCCACCCATCTATTATCATTAGATCCTACCCTTTCATCTTCCAATCATGAATGTCCATAAAAATACCCATTTTTCCCTGTTTCTTTGGGTCTTCATTTCTGAAGGATCCCATATTATGTAAAATATATATTAAAACAATTTGTGTGTTGTTTTCTTATTAATTTGTCATTTGACATAGAGGTTGCAGCCATAAACTTCATGATGGATGAGAAAAATAAATTAACTTTCTCCTCTACAATAGTAAACTAGAGCAACAATTCCTATTTATTTATTTATTTATTTATTTACTTTGAGACGGAGTCTCGCTCTGTCACCCTGGCTGGAGTGCAGTGGCACGATCTTGGCACACTGCAACCTCCACCTCCAAGGCTCAAGTGATTCTCCTGCCTCAGCCTCCTGAGTAGCTGGGATTATAGATATCTGCCACTACACCTGGCTAATTTTTGTTAAAAACAAAGACACTGACCTTAAATGATCCTCCCTCCTTGGCCTCCCAAAGTGTTGGTATTACAGGCATGAGCCACTGCGCCCAGATTCAGTTCTTAAAATCTTATTTCTCAATCCCTGGTCTGCCATAGTCCATGGTTGCTCCAGAGATTCTCTCACAACGAAATGTATCTAGAGTAACCTGCCTGACTTTCCTCTTTCTTTATCCTCCTATGACGTGCTTCAGCTGTGCTATCTCCCTGATAGAATTGTTTACCAGTATTCCTGCCCCTGCCTAAGGATGCTGCCTGGCTTCTCCAGGATGACCCTCTACTTCCTGGTCTTCCTGTGTTCCTCATGGACAGTTGCGCACACAACCTCGGGAGAAGGAATTTTTTCTCATTTATTTTTATCTTGAGAAATTTTTGACTAGAATTTCTCATCATAAAAAGGGACACAGTCTCCACTCATCTCACTCATGGGTTTCTATACTGCATGGCAAATCCTATCCTGTTTATTTCTTTGTACTACTGGGATAAGGCTAATTTCCTTTAAGCAGTTCTTGGAGTATTGTCAAGCTCAGGTTTGCTGTGTCTATCAGATAACACTCTTGTTAACTTGGGAAAGGGAGAAAGGAGACATGTCAGTGAAAGAGTTTAATCCCTTCTCACTTGACAGCCAGTGAATAAAGCAAGTGGGAAAAAAAAAAAAAAAACAAGATGGTATCCTAGAACAGTCATTTTTTAATTAGTGATCACTTCCATGAGATTATCTTACATTCCCCAATTTCTGGGAAGTTCAAGTAGATTATCAAATTTGCCTTACCTTTGCTATTTCTTTAATGGGTCAGAAAAAGGGCAGTTGAGATGTCACATACTCTTATTACTTTCCCTGTGTACACACTTGAAGCAGATTATACATCTGAATATTGGATAAAATTCCATCTGCAAAATTGGAGAACCATTTATACTTCCAACTGGGGCCTCACTTTGGAAATGTAACTTCAAAAGCATTTGAGATATACTACTCTTCTATCTTCCTCTGAAACCTGGCCCAATGATGTAGATGTGAAATTAATCATTCATGATCTTCATTGCCTGATATTCTCTTTGTTTGGATAAGTTCACAAATCACTGTAATTCGCATTTCCCTCCAATGTTATCCTTCTCTTTAAAAAATACATGATTGTACAGCAAATCTTGCTACAGAAGTTCTGCATGGACTTAACCTGTTTCTCATTCATCAAGCTTTCCTCTTTCTCACTCTCTAAAAATATTGCCATAAAATCTTCTCTATCTTAACTGGACAGAAAAACAACTTTTCTTTTCTTTTCCTGAATAACCATAAAGTAAAAACATAAATGGGAGACAAGGAAAGAAGTTCTCATAGAAATGGAAATTATATTAGTCTGTTTTCACACTGATACAAGGACATACCTGAGACTGGATAACTTACAAAGAAAAGAGGCTTAATTGACTCTCAGTTCCACATGGGTGGGGAGGCCTCAGGAAACTTACAATCATGGCAGAAGGCATCTCTTCACAGTGTGGCAGGAGAGAGAGAATGAGTGTCGAGCAAAGGGGGAGAAGCCCCTTATAAAATCATCGGATCTCATGAGAACTCACTGTCACAAGAACAGCATGGGGGTAACGGTAGGGACACAGCCAAACTGTATCAGAAATCATTATATCATTATGACTTTGAGTCCATGGTTGATTTTTGTAGGTGTCTCTTTAGATACCGTGCTATAAATTTTTAATGATGAATGATGCTAGTAGCAAAATTTAACATAATTCAAAATCTTATTTTCCTCAACTTCGGGCATGTTATATTCTGCAAAGCCCTCTAGAACCTACCCTAAGAAAACTTTCTAAACCATTATTGTGAAGGGATTAGTATATGCCAAAATATTGCTCCCTTTAGCCCTCAGAAAGAGCTGGGAAACTCTGAGGTAGCTCTTAGCTATAGGCAGCCTTGTTGCCTCAGGCTGAAGCCACTTCACCCATATACCCTAATGGGCTGTATAAAAATTATTATTTTCTATTTGACTCATGGTATAAGAAAGAAATGCGATGTACTGATTCACATTTCCAAAATTCTGTAATCATAATTTCCATTGTAATATCCAATTTTCTAGTGGAGTTAGCCTTTGCAGAAGGGTAGAGTGGACTTGAACTAATCTGAGTAAATTTGTTATTGTTTTCCTCATGCCATCCAAAAAGAACATGACTTTTTAAGAAACTGCGTGTTTGGATGAAAGAGTTCATCACTTTACAAGTTCTTGTGATCATTTAATTTTTTTCTTAAAAAAAAATAAAATTCCTTAATGAAATTAACTTACTTGATTTTTATTTTTCACATTTACCATCTAGTTGCAAAATACACATTTTAACCAGTATTCCAATTTTTACCTAGAAATTGCCTCTTCAATAATTTTTGAGTTTGAAATTTTACTTCAAGAATAACAGTGACTCATATAAAATTGGTTATTTATATTCTAATTGCAGTAATATAGCAGCCTTGGTAGAATGAGTCAGCAAGGTACTAGATCTCAGGCATTCAATTTTGAGCAGACAATAAAATATAAATTAAATAAATTATGAGCCAAATTCCTGCTCCTGTCTTGGCTCAGTCCTTTTGTGTAGTCCCAGAGCAAGAAACAGAGTCCAAAATCAAAAGTAATTTAAAAGTAGTTAGTGATTTCCAGTGTTGGCTGAGGCTTCAAACATCACTAAATTTAATCAATTTCCAACCCAGAGGAGTATTTCTTTCTTTTTTTGGAATCTTCTTTCCTCCCTTCTGGGATTCCTAAAATTCTTGATTACTCACAAGATTTCTTCCAATCTCACACATTAAAAAATAAAATAAAATAAAATAAAAATAAAAACAAATAAAAGAACGTTAAAATTATCTGTGTTCACTACTTAAATGGCTTTTCCTTTTTAGCTGTTTCTCTTCTCAATGTTAATACTTCCTCCTGCCATACACGGCAATAGATTTTCTGCTGCTTCAATTGGCCACACCCTGTTGTGTTGGATATTTGAAGGGTCTAAGAGGTCTATGCTTCTTCATATTCACCTATCTTAATTTATGAAAAAGAAAGAAAGAGAGAAAGGGAGGGATGGAGGGAGG
>NW_012101343.1:3624296-3647240 GCF_000951045.1 Mandrillus leucophaeus
AAGGGGAAAAGGAAAAGGAAGGAAGGGAAGGAAAAGACAAGACAGGGAGAGAGGAAAGGTGAGAAGGAGAGAAGGTGGGATGTAGGGAGGGAGAGAGAGACAAGAAAGACAGAAGGAGAGAAAGAAAGATCATTTACATAGTGCACTTTTGCTCCTGCACTTTTGCTCAGTGTGCTTTTTTGAAACAAAATTCCTTCTTAGACTTTGTGGTCAATCAAATTATTCACCTAGTTATAGTTTATCTACTAAGAAAAATAGGGATCCAAGAATGTATGCCATTATTAGCAAATTGGAAATTGGAGTCTAAGTAAAAGAAAAAGGTAAAAGAGTGAGATAAGGAATGGGTGTATATTATATGCATTACACTTTGAAACTTCAGAAAACCATCATGAAATTCAAAAGAAACTACCTAATATTGGAAATTGATAAAGCTGATTAGAAAATCACTACTTAAGAAGTACTCCATAGCAGGTACTATAACAGATGATATATGTTATCTCATTCCTGTTAACAGTTTCACAGAATACATGATAAGCCTGAATTTTACAGTGACGACTGATACTCAAAGACTTATTGAAGTCACACTGTTAGTAACTGGCTGAGCCAGGATGACAGGAGCTTTCTTTAAGTAAGGTATCTATTTAATCATTTCCACAAATCTATAAGATATTTTTCACTTTCATTTTACCAATTGTAAAACTCCAGCCAGAGAATTTAAGCCTTCCAAAACCATCAAAGCAATACATTATTTGTATTGAAACTTTTGGATCACCCTGGTAATACAGGTATTGACAAAGAGTCTCTCATTAACCAAACTTTAGTCAGGCTTTTCTGAACTTCAGGCTCTGACTTTTGGGTTTCTTTGTTCATCTCTGTTTATGTAACCACCCAATGGCTTCTCCTTGCCTGCTGCCTAGACAGAGCCAATTTATCAAGACAGAGAAATTGCAATAGAGAGAGTTTGATTCACACAGAATTGGCTGTACAGGAGATTGGAATTTTACTTTCACTCCAATCAGTCTCCCTGAAAACTCAAAGACTGGGGTTTTTAAGGGTAATTGGTGGGTAGGGGGGTCAGAAAGTGGGGAGTCCTGATTGTTTGGGCCAGAGATAAAATCACAGAGCGTGGAAGCTGTCCTCTTGAGCTAAGTCAGCTCCTGAGTGGGGCCAGTTCCGCCCACCCAGGAACTGACTCAGTACAAGAGGACAGCTTGATCATTCTGGGCAGTGTCAGGTAATTCATTGAGTGCAGGGTCTGCAAAATATCTCAAGCACTGATCTTAAGGTTTGCAATAGTGATGTTATCCCTAGGAGCAATTTAGAGAGGTTTAGAATCTTTTAGCCTCCAGCTGCATGACTCCTAAACCATAATTTCTAATCTTATAGTTAACTTGCTGTTTCTGCAAAGACAGTCTAGTCCCCGTGCAGGAAGGAGTTCTATTTTGGGAAAGGGCTGTTATCATCTTTGTTTCAAAGTTAAACTATTAAACTTAGTTCCTTCCACAGTTAGTTCAGCCTATGCCTAGGAATGAACCAGGACAGCGTGGAGGTTAGAAGAAAGATGGAATCAGGTCAGATCGCTTTCACTGTCATAATTTTCTGTTATAATTTTTGCAAAGGTGGTTTTATTTATCAAACTTTAATAATAATCATGCTAAGTCAGTTTAGCCAGAATCCCATACCCTCAATATACGATCACCCTTGATATATGATCAAGTTCCTCATGTTCCACCATTCCCTTGGTGACGTTTGATCACTCTGGCCTGCTTTCAGCAAGAGTCTTATTAGGTCATTTTAGCCCAGAATCTCGTCTTGTCCCTGAGTTTTCCTGTTAGTAATTTTCAATCCACTGACCCTCACCCTACTCCTTGGCTATAAACTGCTATTTTTCCTTGGTGTATTCAGAATTGCGCCTCATCTCGCTCTCTCTCTCCTACTAAAAAACTCCATTGCAGTAGACCCTCCCCCTTTACCATTCTTTAAGCTTGATAAATATTCTTAATAGTGTCAAATATATATATGTACATTTGTGTATTTAAGTATATGTAATTTATGTATAGATTTATATACATGTATATAGATATAAATTTATATATAAAATGTTTATATAATCATACATGCAGATTCATACACATATATACACACAGATATATAAATATAACATATACATATATGTATGAATAACATACATAGAAATAATTGCAAAAATATTATATTATTATGCTCTATTTTCGTTTCAATAAATATTTACAATTCTTGTGTGTTTTATCTATGAGCATAAGCTGTATGTGTATATATGTTTTTTTCATACACTCACACACAAATATGAACTTATTTCTAAGTCATCAGCTAGGGATAAATTCATATGAAGTCATGTCTTCAATCACTTATTTTTGGACATTTAGGGTACCCCATTTGAAAATTATTATTGTTGTATTTTAATATTTTTCCATATACACAAAATATTAAAATAAACAGTCCTTTGGTAAAATGATGATATATTACTTTAAATGCAGTGAAACAACTAAGTAACATTTTTAAAATTTAGATATAGATTATAAAATGTTATATAATAAGATCAAACCAGTTATAGTTTATGAAAGTGTTCCTTTCTTCTACTCTGTGAATCCTCTGCTAATATTTTCAAATATGATGATATCCCAGATGACTCAGTGGAAAGTTGATATCAATATTTTGGTAATTTATATTATGATTTTTACTTGCATCCAATATTCCTCTTGTGTATTGGTCGTTTGCAAGTCCAGTACCTCTCTTGAATATAATCTCAAGGACTTTGCTCATCTTTTTTACTTTTTCTTGCTTTTTTTCTGGCTTAGAAAACCTCATTTAATTGAACCCTACCTTCTCTAGGTCTCCAGTTGAACATAGGTGAAGAAAGAAAATACCGTCTCACTTTCGAAGTGTGACCGCTAAGAACTGCCATTCTTTAGTATAGCCTGCCTATCTCACTGTAGTTTGCAAGGTCACTCACACTTTTCCTCTCCCTGATGACTCTTTCACAGCTTCTCTCTTCTCTACTCTCCAAACTTTCACCATTTGCTGTTTCCCCAAACTCAGCTTCATCACACTGCATCCTCTTATTGTCCCTGAAACTTACTAAACATATTTAATGTTGCATTTTTGTCTTCTGTCTGGAAAATGCTTTGTCCACACAATTCATGGCCTTATTTCATTCACAAATATTTCTCTGACCATCCCATGCTAACGAGCAACTCCGAAACTGCAAACCGTAAGGCCTAATTCTCTTACTCCACTTTGTTATTCAGCATTACATTTATCCCATACTGGACTTGGTTATTTATTTTACTTCCTACTACTAGAATTTCATAAACTTGAAACACATAGATTTTTTTATGTTCATTAGATTATTGCTATATTTAGAACCTAAACCATGCAGAGCAGATTATAAAAGCATTATGCATACTAAAAAAATTAACTTGCTTTTTTGTTGGTCAATTGCCTATTCAACTATTTGTCTTTTCTTTCTGATTTATTTTTTGATGCATTAAGCTTTTCTAATAAATTTATCTGGAGTTTTTATGCATTGAAACTATAAAGCTTGCCTTAAATGTGTTAAGTTTCCAAGGGTGCTGGTAGTCTTTATTATTTCTGACATGGAATGACAGATATTTTGGAGTTGTATTTATGTAAGTTTGTGAACTATCTACTTCTCTCTGTGATTCTGTGATTCTATTTTTAGAAAGCCTTTTTCTTCTTCAAAATGAGAGCACTCTCTCTATTATTTATTACATTGTATATGTTTTACTTCACATTTATGTCAAATATTCATGAATTTTATTTTGGTTTGTGGTATAGAGTAAAACCTAGGTTTCTTATGCCACCTCTGCCACATTCCGTATTCCTATATACTTTTGAGTCTGTTACAGACATTCCTGGTATATTCCTTTTGATAATCTTTTTATTCCTGCAGCTGAACCTAACTTTTCAATATTCTAAACATATAAAGTTTTATTAACTGAGGATGAATACATTCCCTCTTATCCTTCTCCTTTCTCAAATTTACTTTAAACCTCCTTGTTCAATAATTCTAGATAAAATTTAAAATAATTAAATTATCCCCAGCTTATCCCCAGAAAAATCTAGGAATATTGATGTTTTCATTTGTTAATTACCCTGATGAAAGTCAACATCTTTTAAGCATTACTTTTTTTGTTTGTTTGTTTAGCAATATGACATGCTTTTCTATTTTAAGGTGATGTTTTGTCCTTTAAATTTAAATTTAACATTAAATGTTGACTTGTATATACAAGGTTATGATTCCAGAAACAGAAAATAAGCAGCATAATCTTAGAAAAAAGTAATCCCAGCACTTTGGGAGGCCGAGACGGGCGGATCACAAGGTCAGGAGATCAAGACCATCCTGGCTAACACGGTGAAACCCCGTCTCTACTGAAAAATACAAAAAACTAGCCGGGCGAGGTGGCAGGCGCCTGTAGTCCTAGCTACTCGGGAGGCTGAGGCAGGAGAATGGCGTAAACTCGGGCGGCGGAGCTTGCAGTGAGCCGAGATCCGGCCACTGCACTCCAACTTGGGCGACAGAGCGAGACCCCGTCTCAAAAAAAAAAAAAGTAAAACTTAGTGTAATATGCAGTCTTTTTCTTTACTCTTAATAAGTCATGGAAAGTCCTACCCACTTCTCAGAAGTAAACATGTGTAACATTTTGTAATGAGTATTTTAAACTTTTCTGCATGTTAAGTAAATAAAGGTACATAGCTATAGAGTAAATATCAAAGCATTTTGGAACTTGCTTTTACATTTGAAATAGATTTTTAAGGATAATAGGTTTGACTGTAAACCACTGCTTACAGTTTTGTGTCATACACCAAATATTCAATTGCATATATCAGTGGTTCTCGCCAAGGCCTAGACCCTGATTAGGCCGTCTGTAAGTTTCTGATGATTTTAGTGAGTGGTGCCCCCAGCACTGGTATTCTTAGAAATATTTTAGGTAATTCAAATGTGTACCTAGGACTGGTAACTACCACTTAATGTGAACCGTGATTTCTGAACCAATTATTTATTGATGAATGTTTGGATCCCACTAAGCTAGATTTTGCTGCACTAACAAACAACCCCAACACCTCACTGGATTAACACTATAGAAGATTATTTCTTCTTATGCTATGTGTCTAATACAAGGAGATGGGCCTGAGGCTGTGACTGGCATTAGGGCTTTTCATAGATCTTTGGTGTTATCTCTTTGTCCAAGCAGATGGAGAATGATTAAAACATGGAGCAGAGTCCTTAGAGAGCCCATGAGTATTTTGCATGAGTGAGGAATAATCCTTTATTGGGTTAAGCCATGAATGGTCTCATCTGGAAGTTTTTACTTACTACAGCAAAATCTAACCTATCCTGACCTAAAAGGGATGTCTGCTCATTGGAGTTATTCAGTAGCCCAGGCTTAAAAAAACACTTCACTCAACCTGACTGTCAATAATCATACAACAGTAGAAAGGGATGGAGTGAGTGAAATGGGTTCTATTTTTTTAAAGCTTTAGAACTAGAAATGGCGTGTATCACTTAATCTCATGTGGCCAAAAACAACCTAACCCCCAAAGACTTTGAATTCATTCTATGATTGGAATGTGAAGAGTCAGATATATTTGGTAAGCAGCTCCAGCGGCAATCACGATGGCAATACTCTTCCTATGTATAAAGAATAGCAAGGAAAGACTCACATATTTAGATCTACATGCTTTAGATCTTTACATTAAAATAATCAGAAATGTATTTAGGGATATAAATTATCCCAGAACCTGATGATCCATTGGTGAAAAAATAAATAAATGTCATTAGGTGTTTTTGACATACTATTGATACAGAAGGGGGGCAGGGAAGTGCTGGGTAGAGAGGGTAGAGAAGAGTGGGGTCCCTGGCCAGGGCTCCAGCCTCAGGCCTGTGCCCATGGACCTAAGTGAGAACAAGCACTCCTGTTTTCCTGCCTGAATGTTGCATTTTCCCAGACATCTCTGGCCCACCATGCCCTCCACCTTGTGCCCATATAAACCCCAGACCTTAAAAGGCACACACACAAGCAGCTGAACATTGAGACCAGCAGACCAGCAGACCAGCAATGGTGGAAAAACACGACAGAGAGAGAGAAGGAGGAGGGATGTTTGGACACTGAGGGGAGTTCAGCCAGGGGCGGTTGGAGAAGAGTCTGGCTGCTGGGAGACCCCACTCC
Organism: Mandrillus leucophaeus; assembly: GCF_000951045.1. Taxonomy (NCBI): domain Eukaryota; kingdom Metazoa; phylum Chordata; class Mammalia; order Primates; family Cercopithecidae; genus Mandrillus; species Mandrillus leucophaeus. Next base: position 3,630,527 of record NW_012101343.1, read on the forward strand.
AGGGGAAGATGACCTTACTCCTCCATCACTCCTTCCGGCTCCCCATCCACCTCCACCACTCAGTACAACTTTACACTCATCTTTCAAGCCAGTGTATGATCTGATTCTTTCAGGATACTGGGCAAAAGCTTGGGATACAGAAGGCTGTCACACTGACCCTCTGCCCTTGAGATAAGGAAGAGGGTCTATTGAGCTGATTAACACACAAGCCACCTGCAGATGGCAAATCTGAAAGAGCTTTGTAACACACGCCCACTTGGGCTTCAGGAGTCGCAGACACACCCCTAGATGCTGTCATGAGGCCGGATCCCAAAAGCGCTCATACCAGCCCAGCCTCCGCGTCTGCCCATCTGTATGCTCCACATGGGATTTGAGCTGCAGGGTGACCACACAGGCAAGGCACACCTCTGTCGCATGCCCTGGTATGGGAATCAGGGAAATCTCCTGTTTCGCTGTCAAATCATTATCAATGATAAGTTTATTGTAAGTTAAATGTATTGAATTTGCATGGATTATTTTAAGGTGAAAGCATAGTAAAAGAAGTAAAAAAAAGATGAATGGATTATACAGTCCCCGAGTTACCAGTTAACAACACTGGGCCAATAATTTAATTCCTCTACACCTGTTTATCCACCAGTAACACATAACCATGATGTTGGGTAGCTCTTACAATTATGTGAGATAATGTATATAATGCACCAAGTACATTGGCAAGTTCATAGTAAAGACTCAAGAAATAGTGTATTACTGTGAACCCCCATCTTTCTTCCATGCCTCATGACCCTAATAAATTTTATATCCATAAATAGAAATGTAATTTTCATGTCAGAATTAAAAGAAATATAATACTTATCTGCAGACTTCAAAAAGAAAGAGAAAATAAATGATGTCACAAGCAAAGTCAATTACCTTGGCAAGAAAAGTTCATGGTACCCAGCAATAAACATCCCTGCCAGATAAAGTTCTTTCTTCACCTTTTTAATTATATCAATTTATTTGCAGACATAAAGAATCAAAAAGAAAATGCAGGTCGATGTGTGTGAGAGCGAAAGGTAAGATCAAATCATAGTTTTGTGGGAGCCATTTTGACGTGTCCTGGGTCTTGTTAAAGCGGCAGGGCATCTGAAAAGTTTTGATTCTGTTATGCCACAAGGCATTGAGCAGCATATTTAATGGAAATGAAAGAAGACACCTATTGCTGCTCTAGTGCTTACTCCTAAAACAGGCAAGGACACAGAATTCAGAGAAGCTTTTCCCCCGACCCCCCCCAATGAAAATTGCATTCTTTTACCTTTGCCTTTGTTTGTGATAAGGCCTTTTTCTTAATAGATAAAACCCAGCACAGACTTTAAAAACTAAAAATGTTGAGCTTGAATTTTACATACTTTCTCTTTGACCCCACATTTATGAGGAATATTTTCCTACAAATGCAACACATTTACAATTACTTCTGAAAATAATTTAAAAAAAAAACACTCACCCTTTTAAGGACAAAACAGCATAAGAATTCATCTAAACATTCAATCAGGAAAAATATAAAAACAAAGCAAAAATAATTATTTGGTTGGGCGTGGTGGCTCATGCCTGTAATCCCAGCACTTTGGGAGACTGAGGTGAGTGGCTCACCTGAGGTCGGGAGTTCAAGACCAGCCTGACCAATATGGTGAAATCCCATCTCTACTAAAAATACAAAAATTAGCTGGGTGTGGTGGCATGCACCTGTAATCCCGGCTACTCGGTAGACTGAGACAGGAGAATTGCTTGAACCCCGGAGGCAGAGGTTCCAGTGAGCCGAGATCGTACGACTGCACTCCAGTCTGGGCAACAGAGCAAGAGTGAGTCTCAAATAATAATAATAATAATAATTTTTATAACCTAGAACACATAGCAGATATTCCCAAGTTACGCAGATAGTGATAGTTAATAATTAGTCAAGGTAATTTGATTGTTTTAGGTTTCTGCTTTTGTTATCACCAATAATGTTTACTAATTTTTTTGAATATATAGATGATTCATTTATTAAATTTCATATAGCATAGGGCTTAAAAGGACAATCAGTGTGATAGGTTGCATGAATAAATTCATATTCTCTACCTCCACCTGCTGGGATTGAAGGCCAGAACAAATACTATAAATTACAATAAGAATAAATACGAAGATAGCCAATCAAGGAATTTCAGAGCAGAAAGGGACCTATAAGACCATGTAGAAAGACTTTCTTTTTTAAGAATTGAAGTAATAAATGTGGGAAAGTAAATCACAATTCTAGACATAATGCAAAAAAAAAAAAAAAAAAAATCAGTGTTGTGAGGTTAGGTGGGGAAAATTGTGTGGCAAGACAGCAAAGATAAGTGAAAATGCTGCTTAATGTAAAAAACGTCCTAAGCAGCTATCTAAAGGGTGTTTGGTGAATTTTGAAATAGAAGAATGATGTTCAAAAAAATATACATAATTTAACTGTTATCATTTTGTGCGATAGCGTGTCCATATTCAAAAAGATCTGTGTCACAGTTTTGTGAAAACATTGATAACTTGGACTGTATTTCAGAGAACAATAACCAGGAGGAAGTGATTTGGCACAACCGTACATTATATGCAAAAAAGCTAATGAAATTTACACTAAGGAAGTATACTTTTTCTAAAAAAAGATTCTTGCATTCAAAGAATGCAAGAGCTGCCATTTTGAATAGAAACTGTTTTCTGTGTAATGTCTGACTACTGAAAATAGTAGAAATTATAAAAAGTAAGTCTTGTCAAAAATATAAGAGAAATAAATGTCTTAAATGAAGCATTAGCTAATCATTATTGAGAACTTGCATTGTTTCTGGCATCATTGTATAAGCTTCCAATATATTTATCCATTTAAATTCCGCATCAGCTTTGTGACTCAGAAACTATTATTATGCCATGACACATATGACAAAGCTGAGATTAAACAAAATTATTTTCTTTTAAAAGACAGAAAGTTGTTTTATGTCACAATACACGTCAGAGCCAAAATTTGAACTAAAGCCATGTAGTCAAAGAGCTAGTGATCTTAGCTATCTCATTATAAAACTTGATGTAAGCTGGTTGGCTGTTTAAGCCCCTTAATGATTACAGAATTGAATCTAATGAGTGAAGTGTCATATTCAAGGCATACAATTGGAAAAGGACAGCAACAAGAACTTCAGAGTCTTGCCCATCATAACAACAGTTTGGTTTTCTCCTGTCATTAGCTTCACTCAGATTGTTGACTTTCCGTTGCTTTCCTCAACTTATCTGCATGGTAGTGTTTAAAATATTAAGCTTCCTATGATTATTGAAGAGCAAATGGGTGCTCAGAAGGAAACCTAAGGGACTGTTCAGTGACGTTGTTCGTTATAAGACTGATAAATCAGAAGAAGCTCAGCAAAATACAGTCATATTATTGACTCTTTGAGCTAATAATTGCTAAACTGCAAGAGTCTTTAGAATGGAGAAAGAAAACTCAGTTTTTTTATGATTCTGATATTTTTAAATGATATTCAGGGTAAGACTATACCTTGACAGTGAAATCAAAGAAGAGAAGGCAAGAAATGAGAAACGAGTATCTGAGGCAAAAGAGAGAATAAGAATAGTAAGGTTAAATTACAGGCTAAAAAATACAGAACATCTAGATTTCACCTCCTTCAGTTCTTTCCCAGGAAACTTCTTCTTCCTCACTTCCTTTATTGTTTTCTTCAACAAATATTTGATACATATAGAGGTAAATGTGCAGAGTTCCTGATAAATGACTTATTTTCTTTATCACAGAGCGATTGTGGAAAAAGACAAAATGCAGATTAGTAATACAAGCATGCATGTTATGTACAAAGTGTTTCCCTTTCTGCGTGTTGAAACTGATAGTACATAACATGATGATTTCAACAAACATGTTAGAGCATCAGATTGTGAGTACCGACACAGCCCCTGCTCAGGATTTAATAAAGCATTCCTTTTCATTCATGAAGACCCACAAAAACGAATTTCTGAATTTTGTGACTTGTAGTTGTCAGACTGCCAAATCCTTAAGAAAGGCATTTGATTTTTTTAGCAGTAATGATAAACTTGTGGCATAACACTATACCTTCTTAGTGCAAACTTCCTTCTTTTCAACTGTCAACATAAAGGTCTCTATGTGTTGGATTAAAACTGTTCAATGTCAGCTTGATGTTTATATTATATATTTAGAAATTAATATTTGTCCTGAATAATGGTACCATCAAAGATAACTGTTAACCATACTTTTTGGTGATATATGATACATGAATGTTCCATTTATTTAGTGGTAAAACATAAGGGAACTTGATTCACATGGAATTCAGCTAGAAATTGAAAGAGAGCATTAGAATTTTATAAATAAATTCCTGATTCTATTTTGCAATTTGGCCGACATGATTTTCTGCAATAAGTACAGGTTATCTAGAGAGTAGGCAGAACATGCAAATAGCATTTATAGTTTGCAGTGGATTATGGGTTTCAAAGAGGCCTGTTAGATGACAACACAGCACCAAGTCAAAATGTGTTGTGTGGGAAAGGAGTTTACAAAACTAGGAAACTGAGTTTTAGGAGACATTATCATAACACAGTTACAGGCATAGAAAGATAAAGATGAAGTTACTAGGCTAAGATATAAATCAAGCATGTATTGTAATATATGACCAATATATATTACATAAATTTAGGGCAGAAGGAGAGTTAATCTGATGCTAAATTTGTGAATAGTTAAAAAAAAACCTTCTAAAGTGCTTTCTTTCTAAGGCCAGAAATGGCCCTAGAGATTGATGTCTACTAATATCTGCAATAGTGGATGGTACGGAAATTATGTCTTATTTATCTGTGTATCTAAGAAGCCAGGAAAGAGCTTAATGCATAGTAAATTCTCAATATGAATACTAAGCGAACTTTGATAAATATAATAATCAGCTTTAATTCTGAGGACTCTGAGCCTTCAGAAAATCTAAATAAATAAAACAATAAGTCCAAAGTACATCTCTGAATAGTAATTACTACAGTAATAATTATGAAACAAAATAAAACAAATCAGTCAGGAATTTAAAGGAGACAAATCATGTATATGGCACAATCAAGTTAAAAAGATGATGATAACTAAATTACTGAATAAGGTGCTAAGCACATTATATAAAGTACACCGTTTAATCCAACAAAAATTAAAAGTTTTATTAAAAAGCAGATAATATTTTTATTTGCATGTTAGAAAATTGAGGTTTTGAGATTAGTTTACAGGTCATGGTCACAAAGCTAGAAAGCTGTTGACTGAGAGATTTAATTCAGATCTGTCTCATTCCATAACTGGTCAGAGTTTAGTAATCTGGAAAAGGAGATCTGCGGTTTCAATCAAAGTTGGGGAGTGCCATTTGGCATATGTGGACTATGTAACTCACTGGGAAACTATGTTTTCTGCTGCTAAGTGCTAGTTGTGTATGATATATGAATTCCGTGTTATCGAAGTGCTTTGTTCCAGAAGGAGTCGGCTTCTCATTGGCAACCTAGGCAGCAAGCTGAATGTATTGTAACTCAAAACCAAAATAGAATCTCACTTTCACATAGATAAGCTTTCATTTGAGCAATGCAGGAAAATAGGAGAAGGTCTGAATTACATATGGCTGAGGGTATGCATAAGATAAAGACTGATTTGGCCGGGCGCGGTGGCTCAAGCCTGTAATCCCAGCACTTTGGGAGGCCGAGATGGGTGGATCACGAGGTCAGGAGATCAAGACCATCCTGGCTAACATGGTGAAACCCCGTCTCTACTAAAAAATACAAAAAACTAGCCGGGCGAGGTGGCGGGCGCCTGTAGTCCCAGCTACTTGGGAGGCTGAGGCAGGAGAATGGCGTGAACCCGGGAGGGGAGCTTGCAGTGAGCTGAGATCCGGCCACTGCACTCCAGCCCGGGCGACAGAGCGAGACTCCATCTCAAAAAAAAGAAACAAAAAACAAAAAAAACACACAATTAAAATAAAATTTGTTAAATTACTGTTTCTGAGGTCCCCATGCATAAATAGAAAGAAAATGTAGAAATATATAAAGTGTAACGATTTTAATAAAATATATTCCCTTCTCTGGTATATATTTATACACATACATATAAATATATACACATGTATACATACGTATTTTATATATATGATAAATTTTGTGAGGCGGGGTCTTGCTATGTTGCCCAGGAGACTGGAGTGAAGTAGCTGTTCACAGGCACAATCATCATGGACTGCAGCCTTGAACTTTTGGTGTCAAGCAATCCACCCACCTCAGCCTCCTAAGCAGCTGGGACTACAGGTGAATGACATTGGATGTGGCTCTCATCTTCAGTTTATGATGGGATGGGGGCTGGAGTAGGTAAGCTAATAGTATGGGATTGGTAATGTTTTCATAATGAGAGACACAACAATAATAATGTAATAATGTGAAGGAAGTTGTATGCAGACTTCCAGGATGGCTGCCAAAGATATTTTCCATTTGGTATTAATGCCCTTATAGAATCTGTTCATTTGAGTGTGGACTGGATATAGTGACTTGATGCTACCAATACAAGACAATAGATTAAATTACAAAAGACTACAACTTCTTTCTGAATGACACATTCTCTCTTTATTGTCATTTTTGCTAGCATGCTTTGATAAAGCAAGCTACCACAAGAGAAGTCCACATGTCAAGAAACAGGGAGTGGTTTCCAACCAAGAGCCTTCAAGAACGGAGGCCCTTTGTCCAACAGCCCTTTAGGAATTCAATTCTGTTGATTAAGTTTGGAACTCTATGTTTCTACAGCTGAGCCTTCAGTTGGGACTGTAGACCCTGAGCTGACACATTGATTCATTACAGACTTCTGAAAGAACATGAATCAGAGAATCCAAATAAGCCATGCCCAGGTTCCTAACTCACACAAACATGGAGATAATAAATTAGTGTTGTGTTAAGCCACTGAATTTGCGGTAATTTGTTATGCAGCAATAGATAACAAATACAGAAGAATTGGCTGATAATTCGTTGTCTTTTTTGCATTGATTTTATATCACTTCCAATCTCAGCCATCCCCACAACCTGATGTGGACTCAATAACTGTTGTAAACCACTGTCAACTCTTTTTACGTGCATCTTAGAAGCATAATATTTCTTTTTGTTCATTTCCATTTTGCAGTCTAACTTGGAGAAACCACAGAGAACCTTTGCAAAGGAGGCAGATTGAAAACTCTAATAAAATGTGAAAGCATGAATTCAAAGAAAGAATATCCAGTGTTATGGCCTGTAGTGGTAGAAACACTAAACCCAGTACTTGGAGTTTTTTCGAATATAATTTTATCATAAATTATAACTAGAGTTTATTATAAAATAAAATTTTGAGTCAAATTACATTACTAATTTTGGAACACATTTTTTTTGCAGAGTTAATTGAAAAATTACTTTTAAACAATAGACAATTATGTTAAATCTTATTGTGTTAGTGCGTAATTGAGGAAGTGCATGACAAAAGACATTTGCTTTGTCATAGAAAAATTGAGGAAAGTTAAATATTTGATTATATGAATATTTTTTTCTCTCTTTTGCACTAGATCAGTTTTTTATTTTAAAAACTTATTATAGAAAACTATATAAATAGTCAATGAGATTTTGTATTTTACGGGGTTATCTAATCCAATTTCACATCCCCAACACTATTTCTTTGCCATTTCCCTTACCAATCTAACTTGCCACAATAGGCATTTTAACAAAAGCTTCAATAGATTGTTTCTTTCACTTTGGAATTCCTCATAGCCTTAAATATCTTAATTTTTATTGTGACTACTTAATGCTAATGTATTTTTATGCAGATTCTCCACATTAACTCTGTCAGCAACTGTCTAAAGTAAGCATCATCATTCATATGCATTTATGTATAAATTTGGCCTACATAGGAATATAGAAGGTAGATAACTTTCCAAGGCTAAATAGCCAAGGCTAAATTCTCACACAGGCGATCTGGTCTCAAAGCCCACATATCTCAGCTTTATGTCATACTCTATAGTATCTACACATTGAACACTGATCTTTTAGTATTTGTATTGTGAACTCTCCCTCTCTGCCTTCCTCTGCTGTCTATAAATTTTGTAAACATGACACATTTTACCACTTTCTCCTGGTTATTTCTATTCTTTATTTTTCTTTTTTTTAATATATACTTTGAGTTCTAGAATACATGTGCCCAACGTGCAGGCTCCTTACGTAGTTATACATGTGCCATGCTGGCACGCTGCACCCATCAACCTGTCATTTACATTTGGTATTTCTCTCAGTGCTATTTCTCCCCCGGCTCCCAACCCCACAACAGGCCCCAGTGTGTGATGTTCCCCATCCTGTGTCCAAGAGTTCTCATTGTTCAGTTCCCACCGGTGAGTGAGAACATGTGGTGTTTGGTTTTCTGTCCTTGTGATACTTTGCTCAGATGGTTTCCATCTTCATCCATGTCCCTGCAAAGGACATGAACTCATCCTTTTTATGGCTGCATAGTATTCCATGGTGTATATGTGCCACATTTTCTTAATCTAGTGTATCATTGATGGACATTTGGGTTGGTTCCAAGTCTTTGCTATTGTGAATAGTGCTGCAATAAACATATGTGTGCGTGTGTCTTTATAGTAGCATGATTTATAGTCCTTTGGGTGTATACCCAGTAATGGGATCACGGGTCAAATGGTATTTCTAGCTCTAGATTCTTGAGGAATTGCCACACTGTCCTCCACAATGGTAGAACTAGTTTACACTCCCACCAACAGTGTAAAAGCGTTCCTATTTCTCCAAATCCTCTCCAGCATCTGTTATTTCCTGACTTTTTAATGATTGCCATTCTAACTGGTGTGAGATGGTATCTCATTGTGGTTTTGATTTGCATTTCTCTGATGACTGGTGATGATGAGCTTTTTTTCATGTGTCTGTTGGCTGCATAATAGGCTGTCTGGTGGATAAAGAAAAGGCCTTCAACAAAATTCAGTAGCCCTTCATGCTAAAAACTCTCAATAAACTAGGTATCAATGAAACATATCTCAAAATAGTAAGACTTATTTATGACAAACCCACAACCAATATCATACTGAATGGGCAAAACTGAAAGCATTCCCTCTGAAAAATGACACAAGACAAGGCTGCCCTCTCTCACCACTCCTATTCAACATAGTGTTGGAAGTTCTGGCCAGGACAATCAGGCAAGAGAGCGAAATAAAGGGTATTCAATTAGGAAAAGAGGAAGTCAAATTGTCCCTGTTTGCAGATGACATGATTGTGTATTAAAAAACCCCATCATCTCAGCCCAAAATCTTTTTAAGCTGATAAGCAACTTCAGCAAAGTCTCAGGATACAAAATCAATGGCAAAAGTCACAAGCCTACATACCAATAACAGACAAACAGAGAGCCAAATCATGAGTGAAATCCCATTCACAACTACTACAAAGAAAATAAAATACCCAGGAACCCAACTTACAAGGGATGTGAAGGACCTCTTCAAGGAGAACTACAAACCACTGCTCAATGAAATAAAAGAGGATACAAACAAATGGAAGAACATTCCATGCTCATGGATAGGAAGAATCAATATTGTGAAAATGGCCTGATTGCACAAGGTAGTTTATAGATTCAATGCCATCCCATCAAGCTACCAATGACTTTCTTCACAGAATTTGGAAAAACTACTTTAAAGTTCATATGGAACCAAAAAAGAGCCCACATTGCCAAGTCAATTCTAAGCAAAAAGAACAAAGCTGGAGGCATCATGCTACCTGACTTCAGTCACCAAAACAGTATGGTACTGGTACCAAAACAGAGATATAGACCAATGGAACAGAACAGAGGCCTCAGAAATAACACCACATATCTACAACCATCTGATCTTTGACAAACCTGACAAAAACAAGAAATGGGGAAAGGAATCCCTGTTAAATAAATGGTGCTGGGAAACTGGCTAGTCATATGAAGAAAGCTGAAAGTGGATCCCTTCCTTACACCTTATACAAAAGTTAATTCAAGATGGATTAAAGACTTAAATGTTAGACCTAAAACCATAAAAACCCTAGAAGAAAACCTAGGCATTACCATTCAGGACATAGGCATAGGCAAGGACTTCATGACTAAAACACCAAAAGCAATGGCAACAAAAGCCAAAATAGACAAATGGGATCTAATTAAACTAAAGAGCTTCTGCACAGCAAAAGAAACTACCATCAGAGTGAACAGGCAACCTACAGAATGGGAGAAAATTTTTGCAATCTACCCATCTGACAAAGGGCTAATATCCAGAATCTACAAAGAGCTTAAAAAAATTTACAGGGGACAAATAACCCCATCAAAAGTGAGCAAAGGATATGGACAGACACTTCTCAAAAGAAGACATTTATTCCTGGTTATTTCATATTCTATGTTAAGGCCAGTAATAAATGAACAAATGTGACTTTACAAAGGGTTCTACCTTCTGCACAATTTATGCTGTTTATTTTGAATTATATCATTAATTGGAATTTTAAAATATTTTAACAATGAACAGATCCTAGGCTGAGTTAATGTGGACAATATTAATTTGGTGTTTCCCTAAACTGGCAAAAACTATTAGAAGTTACAGACTCTGTCATCCCCATTTTATGTATTTGTGTCTACTTCCATTCCAAAGTTAAAGTCCAGTAATCCTTTGTTAGTATTCTTTTCTTTCAAGTATTTGTACTGGAAGTTCCAGACTGTAAAGTCTCTATGGGAGGACTGTCCAGTTTTAAAGTGGATTTGGCCTAGTGTTCCTGTTGGCCAGTGCAATAGTACTGGGCAGGCAGGAAGACTAAGAACATAAAGCTAGACAGCTTGACTTGAATCATAGCATGTCTTATGCTAATTGGACCACCTTGGGCAAGCTACGTAACCCTTCTGTGCTGTGTTTACATTTACAAAGAGAAGATAATGGTCTCTGCTTCATACTTTTATTATGAAGATTGAATAGGGACTAAAAGCAAGTGTTACATAAGTGTTCGTAAAATGAAAATATAAAAATGTACATAATGAGAAAGTAGAGGATAACAAAGAGAAATGGCATGAAATAGAATGTGCAGTAATGAAAGACAGGTAAGTATATATAGATTTCAGTGCTTTGGCTCCTGAAACCAGATGTAGTTCCTGAGAAATGTCCTTTGTACCATTAAAATAAATTCTCCTTTTTAAATTTAAACTATTATAAATGAATTTGTCTTTCTTAAAACTAGGTAAGACTTACTTGACTAGAAAACGAATATAGAGAGAGAGGATTAAAATTGGTTGCATAGATAGAATGCTTAGCACAATATATAACATACAGAAAATTTTTAATAAGTCACAGCTAAAATTGTTCCTCTAACTTCATCTTTATTAATTTTTCTAATATTTAGCTATAATTTTGTCATTTTTATGTTGAGATATATCAATGGTTCAATGTTGCCTAGTGAAAACCACTTAGTCTTACTTAAAAACTTTAAATATCCATGTTCCTATCACTAATCTATCTAAATAAAGTTAGGCATTTTATTTCCTTAAAAAGACTCAATCAATCATGATGCACCCATCCTGATCTATCAAGCATTCTGCTTCTTTGACTGTTCTTAATTTTTCTGGCTTCTGAATAAGAAACATGTTTTCTTTGTTATACCCCACTTATTTTCTTCATTTTCCTGGCACAATATGTACAGCTTTGGTATGTGGGAAAATCAATTGCATTGTTTTGAGACAAACAGCCAAAATACCTTGCCTAATCAAGCCCAAACCCTAGGTTGTTGTTTTCTTATCATAAGACCTCAAAAAAAGAGCTATCTCTGTATCACACAATCAGAAGGTTTTACAAAGAGCCAATCATTTCTTTGAACAGTTCCTCCTGGAATCTTCTTAGATGGTGTTGACTTCTTTTCTTGTGTCTTCCTAACATAGGTATTAGGTTATCAGAAGGTTTTAGATCCCTCATGTATAGTAAACGCTAGTTCTCTCTCATGACTATACTCCTGGGCATAATAAAGTTGGTGTTACGAGTGCTTGTAATCAAGATGTTGGCTCCTGAGGGCATTTCAAATTCTTGAGCAGCTGCTTTATTTAACTGTTCACAGAATGTCATGCTAGCAGTAACACCTTTACCCATTTATAAACAAGATATTTTTATTGAAATAACTATTACATTTGATCCAGTTACTTTTTTATTTACCTTATATGGCAGTTTACTATTTGAAAAGATTTAATTTTTTATGAAAGATATTTATGGAAATGTATCGATAGGTAATATTACACTTGTCAAAACTAATAAAAAAATTGAACAAAAATGCCTTTTTGGGAAAAAGGAAGCTATGCAAGGTGCATTTCCCATTTTGATTTTATTTCCTAATGAAAACAGTAATCCTATGGATTGGTGAAATAGTTCTGCTTCTTAGCTCTGCTTCACTTTATTTTTCTGTGACAAATACAATATTCTCAAAAGTTGAAAATATTTTCAAATCATGTAAATCTAGTGAAAATATATAAAATACAGGTGCTAAGGATTGTAAGGCCCTAACTGAGTAATTCAACAAACACTGTTCAAATGAGAGCAACTTTTCAAAGCATTTGGTCAGAATGGTCTAAAATTGGGATGACAAATCCATTCAGAAATAGCTTATTCCTTTGGATGTTAGCTCCCTTAAGATCTATACAACTTGTGGTTCATTCAGTAAATGTCAATGCAAGTATAAAGGACAACTATTCTTACCGATTTCACAAAATTTTGCCATTGCAAAGGAGTAATGTTGACATTTGTCATTCAACAATAACATCCTTAAGAAACTAAACCATTGTAGATGTTTTTAGAACATTGACTAAGTTGCCTTTATCCTTCTTATAGTTTCCATATCATTATGCATACCATCAAAGCCCAAATATGCAGCATACAATTATTTTTGGAAACTTTATTTAGGGTCCTATTAAGCTATCATCATATTTTCAAATATACATTCCATATTAGCTATTAGATACCAGAATATATCAATCCAGATGATCAGAAATATTGATAAGTAGTAAGTGTACTGGCCTAGAAAGAGCATGACTTTGTGGAGATGCAGACCTGCTTTCTAATTTCAGCTCTGGCTTCTACTACCTGGGAAAGTTATATCACGTCTCTGACTATTGACTGAGTAATATGTAACTTGAGCTATTTATTTATTTATATTGGTATTACCTCTCAGAAATGAAAATAAAATTTCCTCACAGGCAAATAGAACCAACCATGCTTTTTTATAGGACCATCATGAAAACTAAATAAGTGAATTAATGTAAAGTTTTCTGTGTGGTTCTTGGAACAAAGTAACTGTTGAATAAATTTTAGCTTTTATTTCTTTTTATCTACCCAGGTATAGCTTACACCTTTTGAAATTTTTCCCCTTTAAAATTAATGTCAGTACTTATTTTATTGTTATGAAAAATATTCTTTTGCAAATCTGAAACATAATATACATTTCCAAGGAGGAATTTCACTGCTGGAAATCTTGGATTGCTTAGCCCATCTATTTTTACCATCCCCTTGTAGTGTGTCAGTAAACACAGTGAAATGTTCACAAGGTAATTAATGTGAGCATAGTTTTCTAAGACAAATATATACCGCCCCCAACACCACCAACCATTTTTTTGAAATTCCACAATGTTAATCCTACTCTAGAGTGTAGAGAGTATTTGTTGCAGAAATGACATTTGGCAACATCCCATTTGCCTGATGTATATTGAGAAAGCAAAAAGTAGACAGTTCTGCTCCTTTTACATATATCTGGTGCAACTTTTTCAGACATGTGAAAGATTAAGTACTAGAACTGAATTGAAATTTTCGAGACTGGGAATAATAAAAAACTTGTATGATACAAAGAAGAATGTCATGTGTTTTTCAGTTTTTGCAATGCTACCAGTATTGTATTAATACATTGTTACCTTTTCATATATCTATTTTTCTACTTTTCCCATACAAGTTATCTGTATGGACCTACTTTGAAATATACTTGCATACAATTGCAAAGAATGTGATTGAGATAACATAGTAGTTTTTGGATAAAATAAATTCGAATAGTTGACAAGCCAGTGCTAAGTTTTATTTTTATTCTACATTTCAGTAGGTGATTTTTCCAAATGATATGGAAAATACCATATCCATATCTACATGATATGGAAAATATCATATCTATATTTTAGATATGATAGAAAATCTTTATCAACTATATTGTATATCTTCTGAATGGTTCTATATTTTGAAAAATATTTAAGTGGAAAGATATTTATGCTACTTCCTCAAAATTCTTTTTAAGTAGAAGTTGGTGAGCTGGTGGCTAATGAAGCAGTGTAGTATAGGAGGATGTATTTGACTCATCAGTGTACTATATTTCATTTAATCAACTGTATCTTCTTACCTAAGGGCAAAAAAATTCCCTGTTTAAAGCAAGGCAAATTTGGGAGAGGTAGCAATGGAATCGGAAAATACAAATTATATCTTTGGTTTTAAAGGAACTTGAATTCAAATTTTAACATCACAAATGCTAATGTGTATCACCTTGAGCCAATTGTTTATTCTCCCTGACCTTTAGTTTTATTAACTGTACAGAAGGGCAGTGGTATGGGGACTAATTATCTTCACATTGGAGGGCTATAGTAGAATTCAGTGACATTCTTTACACAGTTCCTTGCATGATCCCTTGTTTTTTAAAAAAAAGTCTGATAAATGCTAATACCTCACCCATTTTCTGGATGATTTTATGCTAACAAAATAGAAGGCGGGTTTTTAATGTATTGCTTTGTAATGCAAAACAAAACAAAGCAACAAGATTAAAAGCAATATACTCCCTTTCAAACACAAAAATTTAAACTAGTACAGAGCAGCAACCTTGCATTAAAAAAGAGATTATGTAAAATTTGTCAGTACTCCCAACTACCCCTTCATAACTTTAAAAAATTTCATTAAGATTAATGTTTTAAGAAATAAAATCCAAAATAATATAACCACCTTCCTTGCAAACTCTTGGATTTAATTAACCAGTGAAATGAATTTTTAGCCAACCTATTTAATGACTGTATCCCAAAGCATTGCCAAAACACAGTGCATGCAATATAATCCTCCCATAGTAATATCTTGCTTCAGATAACATTTTTTTTTTCTCCGTGAGGATTATTCATGAAAGATTTTCTCTGAATTATATTTATTTGTACTGAAGCATGTCAGCATTAAAATGATTGTGCCATTGGTTGAGTTTATGAATAGTGCCATTGCAAATTTATGTGTGCTCTCTGGAATAGCAGGCATATGTTGAAACAATCAATATGTAGGTATTAAAAATAACTGTGCACACAGATACACAAGAATTCGTCTTACATGTGGGAACTCCATATTTCAGCCTTACTAACTTTGAGTTTAGAAAGGGTGGAAATAAACGCTGTCAATGTTAATGCTGGGAATTTCAGTTCTGGCAATTAAACTCAACATTTGTTTTACATGGAGTGTCCTACAAAAAACAGCTTGTACTTTTTTAGCTGATATAGCATCAATTACTGATTGTTTTAATTCTGCCATCAAAGAACTCCACCAACATTCTCCTGTATACTTCTTTATATTATCACTTTGGAATTCATATATTCCTAGAGATATAATAATTGAATTTAGAGGGCTAGGAAAGAAGGTATAATGCCATCTGAGTGTAGGGTTTGAGTTGAAAATATCTACGTGTTATTATATCTTATCTTTTGAAGAACCCTTGTATTAGCTAGATATCATCATTCATCACTCTACATATAGATAAAAGAAAACAGATTCAAAGGAATTAAGTAAATGACCCAAGGTCATATACATAGTAAGAAGTAGAGAGTTGATTAAAATGTGCATTTTTCGAGTGACTTCATATCACTTGTTATGTGATATCACTTTATATCACTTAAGGCTTTACCTGGCCTTGATCTTAGGAACAAGAGAAATAGGTAGAAGACATGACACGTAGAAAGAAAACAAGAAAGTAAATTAATACTGTTCTATCTGGCTTTTTACTACTGATTAATTTGTTGCAATAATTCATTGAATAAGCTGACTAGGGATGTATAGCCTAGCTAACAGATTGAAACATGCCAAAGATTGGCTGTGGCCTGTCATAGACAGGAAATAAGATGTAGTGAAGAGAGCCAGGATATTGAGTTAAAGAAACACGAACTCATGCCACTAATGCATTACGTGTCCTTGGGCAACTGAGTTTAATTTCATTCTGTTTTTCTTTTCTAATGTTTAACATGGAAGGACAATGTCAATAAGAATTATTGATACGTGTCTCCTGGGGCGTTTGAGAAGTAAGAGACATTTACTATGCCTTACACAACTCATGGCACAGTGTAGGTGTTTAAATTATAGTATTTCTTTTATTCACTCTTAATATTTTGTCAAGTTGTTCGCTTCTTTTGGATTCTAGGAATGTGATTTTTTTCTCTTGGCAGGCGAAACAACAAATTACATCTTCATATGACTAATATGCTTATGTGTCATCCAAACACTTTTTCACTTCCAGTGGTGATGCTAATTAGAGGGGCATGATTAGCAAAATACTAGCCATTTGGAATAATATACCCATATATTATAGAAACACCTGTTGTTTCCAAGCGTTGTATGTTTAATGTATAAAAAGGTGGGAAATATGTGTGTGTGTGTGTATATATATGTGTGTGTGTATATATATCATTTTAACA
>NW_012101343.1:3648620-3695299 GCF_000951045.1 Mandrillus leucophaeus
CGGGTTTTTAATGTATTGCTTTGTAATGCAAAACAAAACAAAGCAACAAGATTAAAAGCAATATACTCCCTTTCAAACACAAAAATTTAAACTAGTACAGAGCAGCAACCTTGCATTAAAAAAGAGATTATGTAAAATTTGTCAGTACTCCCAACTACCCCTTCATAACTTTAAAAAATTTCATTAAGATTAATGTTTTAAGAAATAAAATCCAAAATAATATAACCACCTTCCTTGCAAACTCTTGGATTTAATTAACCAGTGAAATGAATTTTTAGCCAACCTATTTAATGACTGTATCCCAAAGCATTGCCAAAACACAGTGCATGCAATATAATCCTCCCATAGTAATATCTTGCTTCAGATAACATTTTTTTTTTCTCCGTGAGGATTATTCATGAAAGATTTTCTCTGAATTATATTTATTTGTACTGAAGCATGTCAGCATTAAAATGATTGTGCCATTGGTTGAGTTTATGAATAGTGCCATTGCAAATTTATGTGTGCTCTCTGGAATAGCAGGCATATGTTGAAACAATCAATATGTAGGTATTAAAAATAACTGTGCACACAGATACACAAGAATTCGTCTTACATGTGGGAACTCCATATTTCAGCCTTACTAACTTTGAGTTTAGAAAGGGTGGAAATAAACGCTGTCAATGTTAATGCTGGGAATTTCAGTTCTGGCAATTAAACTCAACATTTGTTTTACATGGAGTGTCCTACAAAAAACAGCTTGTACTTTTTTAGCTGATATAGCATCAATTACTGATTGTTTTAATTCTGCCATCAAAGAACTCCACCAACATTCTCCTGTATACTTCTTTATATTATCACTTTGGAATTCATATATTCCTAGAGATATAATAATTGAATTTAGAGGGCTAGGAAAGAAGGTATAATGCCATCTGAGTGTAGGGTTTGAGTTGAAAATATCTACGTGTTATTATATCTTATCTTTTGAAGAACCCTTGTATTAGCTAGATATCATCATTCATCACTCTACATATAGATAAAAGAAAACAGATTCAAAGGAATTAAGTAAATGACCCAAGGTCATATACATAGTAAGAAGTAGAGAGTTGATTAAAATGTGCATTTTTCGAGTGACTTCATATCACTTGTTATGTGATATCACTTTATATCACTTAAGGCTTTACCTGGCCTTGATCTTAGGAACAAGAGAAATAGGTAGAAGACATGACACGTAGAAAGAAAACAAGAAAGTAAATTAATACTGTTCTATCTGGCTTTTTACTACTGATTAATTTGTTGCAATAATTCATTGAATAAGCTGACTAGGGATGTATAGCCTAGCTAACAGATTGAAACATGCCAAAGATTGGCTGTGGCCTGTCATAGACAGGAAATAAGATGTAGTGAAGAGAGCCAGGATATTGAGTTAAAGAAACACGAACTCATGCCACTAATGCATTACGTGTCCTTGGGCAACTGAGTTTAATTTCATTCTGTTTTTCTTTTCTAATGTTTAACATGGAAGGACAATGTCAATAAGAATTATTGATACGTGTCTCCTGGGGCGTTTGAGAAGTAAGAGACATTTACTATGCCTTACACAACTCATGGCACAGTGTAGGTGTTTAAATTATAGTATTTCTTTTATTCACTCTTAATATTTTGTCAAGTTGTTCGCTTCTTTTGGATTCTAGGAATGTGATTTTTTTCTCTTGGCAGGCGAAACAACAAATTACATCTTCATATGACTAATATGCTTATGTGTCATCCAAACACTTTTTCACTTCCAGTGGTGATGCTAATTAGAGGGGCATGATTAGCAAAATACTAGCCATTTGGAATAATATACCCATATATTATAGAAACACCTGTTGTTTCCAAGCGTTGTATGTTTAATGTATAAAAAGGTGGGAAATATGTGTGTGTGTGTGTATATATATGTGTGTGTGTATATATATCATTTTAACAACTAAGTTATGCAAGGGAGAAAAATGCCACTAGAACTAAATGCCTTACAGGTGTTGCACTCTCATACTGTGCAAAAGATATGGACAAAACAAGAAACAGAAAGTAAAAAACAAAAGAAGAAGAGATAATAGATTAGCATAAGTGGCTAGAATTTCCAAAATTCTATAGGTAAAATAAAAAGTACATTTCTATAGTTAAACTAAAAATACAGTAGACATGTTTCAAATGAAGTATAGACATAACATTTTATATTCTTGTTGGTGTTATTCAAGAACAACTGGTGAAAATGCTTAGTTGGAAATTGAGGATTGAATAAATTCGCATGTATGGAGACAAATCATTGGAAGTGGAGAGAGTAAAGAAAAGAAGGAGATCAGCAAAGTTGAATAGACTAGGTGGGCAAAGACTCACTGAGACTTGTGTGATAATGTCCTTCTGAAACTCTGATCTTCTTCTTTCTTAAGACATCTACCAGCAGATCTCCTAATGCATTTTATCAATAATTTTGAATATTAACCTTAGGGCTAGTTACATATTAAACAAATAGGGAAGTTCTGTTTCAAAAAAAGTCAAAAATAAAAACTTGTACAAAATTAAAAGTATTTCTTTATAGCATAATTACTAAGGACCTTAACTATACTATTATTTGTTATTAAATCCAAAATAGAGATATGGTATACGGGTTTCTTAGTTTATTCAGAACAGAATTCCTTCACTACAGTGTTTCTTATGAAGGAAACATAAAAGAATACATGGCGGAACATGTGTATTAGATCTCTTATTTACAAACATTATGTGTAATTATTATATGCTGGATCCTGTGGTTCTCAATTAAGGGATGTTCTGGCTCATGTTCCCACACATACTTGGGGGCGTCTGGAAATGTGAGTGGGAATTTTGTGGTTGGCACAAGAACTTGTAGAGGGTGGTGGGCAAGGATATATATAGTGTTCCAAGACACAGATGCTAAATGTTTTGCAGTTCCACACATTCAAGAACGACTGCCTCTCCTCCCCCATGCCAGTAGTGTTCTTATTTAAAAATAGCTAAACACACTTTGGGGGACTTTTTTAAGGAAAGTTCCACTCAAAATACAGTGATAGTTGTTGGATTCTGTTGTTAGTTCTTTTCCATGCCTGTTAAGCAATGATTATTTATATCACATGAACAAATATATATATTTTGTGCTGAGTGGTAAGAAAAAAACTACAAAAAGCAGAAAAGAATATTCAGTATACATCAACTGGAGGGTATTACAGAAGCAACTGGTTTCTTAAAATCTCTGTCTGATAATTTAATTTACTTTCCTGAATTTATCACTGAATACTTAGGACTTATAAAACAAAGTGCAAAATCCTAAAACTGATATTCAAGGTTTTCCTAATCTGCATTTGAATATTTATTGTCTATTAGCATCCTCCAAGCATTTTCTTATCAATCCATTCATCACTTCTTCTACATTTATTTCCTTGCCTCTGCATTTACCCACAGTGTACATTCTGCCTGGAATTCCCTTTCCCGGTCCATTCTGTATATGTACGGATCCAAACTATTTTATTCTAGGCTCTCCTAAAAAGGCCAAGACCTTTAGGAATACTTCCCTCAATTCCATTTCCTGAAAATAGAATATAATTTCTGACTTGTTGGAACTCAATACTAATTGTTTTCTGTGATTTCTCATGATATTTGGTATTCTAGATATTGCATTATATTTATTTTTGTATGTATCTTAATTCTGTCTCTAAATTATAAGCACTTAAAGAAATTGATTTATATCTTACTCATCTTTGCAACTTCACAGCTCCTTAGAACCTCCACCCACATAATTACTACTCAACGAATAATTGCTAAGTCCATTACTAGTCCTTCAAAGGCAGGCCTAGGGACTGGAGATAAGTGAAATTATTGGTAGATTAAAAAAAGGGGTTAATACTGAATAGTCACCACACTTCTAAGCTCAAGTAGCACTTTTTCAATGACTTCTGAGTTCACTTGAGTTGACTTTAATAGTACTCCTGTTATCAATCCCAAGATGACACAATTATTATGCTAGGACATATTAACTTGTCTAGGACTGACAAATTTTTTTTGAAGTTAGCTTGTAAGTTTTCTCTAAAGTAGATTCGAAAGTATTAATGCTCTATAATGACCTTTCTATCTCTGATTCTTGACCTTATGTCATACTCAAACAACTGTCAATGCTGAATCAATCTATTAAATTGTTCCCTAAAAATTTTCCCTTTTTTCTATGATTAAACAATTAGTTGTTAGTATTATTTCCTTTCTTCATAATCGTTAAAATTTTTATGGTTCTTCCTTTAGTAATTCTCCTCCAACTAGAAAATGTCAGAAGTATCATTTTTACATCTTCAAATAAATGAACAGTCCTTTCATAACTTTGCTTTTACAGATCTACTTTTCAAATATTTCAATAATATACCCTGCTCCTATTAGCAAGTATACCTTCCATTATTTTGAACTTCAAGTTCTTAACCAGATGAGATACTGAATAATCCAGACTATACCTAGATTCTGAAAGCAAGTGGTCAGAAGCCAATAAATTGAGA
Source organism: Mandrillus leucophaeus (assembly GCF_000951045.1). Classification (NCBI taxonomy): domain Eukaryota; kingdom Metazoa; phylum Chordata; class Mammalia; order Primates; family Cercopithecidae; genus Mandrillus; species Mandrillus leucophaeus. Next base: position 3,653,135 of record NW_012101343.1, read on the forward strand.
TACTGAGTCACAAAGTATGTCAAAATAAATATGTTCCAGTAAAACTCTGAAGTCACCATGGAAATTGACTTCAAGCATTTTTTTTTTTTTTTTTTTTTTAGCATCCAGTATATTTCTCTTTTCTGCCATTCATCTTATTTTCCAGGTATACTTGTCATGTTCCTATTTAACTGGAAGTGTGGCTGGCATAAACTCCTTTGAATAACTGTTAGTTCTGCATGGCTGAACCTAAATATCAAACATGATTGGAAAAAGATAAGGTGATGATATTGGAAATATCTATCTAAAAGGTATGAGTCATATTTCCAAAATAAGGCAGCAAATTCACTCTTCCCATTAGTTTATTATTTCATCCGGTAGAATATGAACCTTTTGTTTGTTAATTGCAAGGCTTGATGCCCTGCGAGGACTTCTTTGCATTTTGTAGGTAATGCCAAAAAGAAACAAAAACAATTCCTATACTTAGCATGCAGTATAGTTTATTGCTGTCTACATTCTGACATTTAACAATGATCTCACTCTCACCAGCAATAGCTAATTGAAGTAAAACATAATAAACCCAATCAAGATGTTATTTTTCTCCTTTGATGCAGTTCCTTTAAATACTTGTCTCTCTGGTATTTTAATCTCTTGCAGGAAAAGAATTATTTTATGATACAAATTAACCATTATAAATAAGTTGATTTCTATTTGTCTTTCTATAATCGATGATATATTAATATTTTTGTCATTATTAACAAAAAATTTGAAACATATCTAGTGGGTTGAGCAGTGCTCCCTAAAATATATGTCCAAGTCCTCATTTACGATAGCTGTGAATGTGATCTTATTTGAAAGTATGGTCTTTGCATGTGTAATTAAGCTAAAGAACTTGAAATGAAATCACCTTGGTTTTAGAGTAGACCCTAAATTCAATCACCAGTGGCCTTATAAGAGTAAAAAGCCAGAGATTTGAAACACAGAAAACAACAGGAAGGATGTTGAAGACAGAGTTATTGGAGTTATGAGGCTACAAGCCAAGGAAGACCATGAAATGCCAACAGCCCCAGATGCCAAGAGAGAGGCATGGAATAGATTTTCCTTCAGAGTCTTCTGAAGGAACCAATTCTCATCTTGGTTTTGGATTTTTGGACTCCTGAATTGTGAAAGAATAAATTTATTTTGTTTCAAGCTGCTCAGTTTGTGACATAAATGTCACGAAATTTGTTGTTTTACCAAGAACATAAAATTATTTCTCCTTCTTCTTCTCCTTCTCCTTCTTCTTTTGAGATGGAGTCTCGCTCTGTTGCCAGGCTGAAGTGCAATGGTGCGATCTCAACTCGCTATAACCTCTGCCTCCGAGGTTCAAGTGATTCTCCTGCCTCAGCCTCCTGAGTAGCTGGGACTACAGGTGCCTGCCACCACACCCAGCTAATTTTTGTACTTTTAGTAGAGACGGGGTTTCGCCATTTTGGCCAAGATGGTCTCGATCTCTTGACTTTGCGATTTGCCTGTCTCAGCCTCCCAAAGTGCTGGGATTACAGGCGTGAGTCACCGTGCCTGGCCCTCTTCCTATTATTAAAAATATATTTTCAGGACTTTTCAATGTCTCATTGAAACTCAATGCATAATATGCACATGAAATTTATTTTTCTTTCTTTTAAACTCTTCTTAATTTGAGAACAATAATTACCCAGTCAATCACTTATCTCAAAGTGAGGCTTCAGTTGAAGTCTTTTCTTATAGTAAGACAATTATGCAGATAAAGATGTTTCTTAGAGCCACTATTTCTCGCATCTGATTCTGATTATGCTTGAGAGATGATATAATTATAAAGATTAATTAGTAGTCAGCAGAATAAAGTCGTATTTCCTCACATTAGCAATATGTCAGTACTAAAATGCTGAAGCTTTCAGAGAAATGTGATAAAAAATGTTCAGTGCTTGTTAGGTCAGGCAACACAATGAAACTGTATTTTTGTGTGCGTGCTGATTTGCAAAAATGCAACAGAGATAGATAGTCAGATGAAGGGAATGAAGATTCATTAAGTTTGTAAAAACTCTTTAATTGCTAATTAGATGGGAGCATATCACATTCAAATTGGAAACATTTAGCTCTTTTTCTCCTTACCAATTAATAATAAGAGAGAGATGTTTAAAGAAACAAATAATATTTAGGAGGTCTCTTTTGAGTAGACCTGGGCATCACGTATTTCTTTCCATAAAAGTAATTTAACAGCCGCAGCAGTAACAATATCAATAGGTAGGATGTTTACCCCGAAAGGCATTAAGTCGTCTGTCTTGCCAGCACTGATGAAGGATATGTACTTCCTGTCTAGTCCAACACTGCATGTTGACCTGTGCTTTACCTCTTTGGCTCCTCCTAAGCTGAGATTCTTGAGAGCATGGGCCGTGAGCACTGTGCTGAGCCACATCGGAGCCTGACACAAAAAGAATAAATCAGTCATACTCACCTTCTATTTATGTAATATTTTATATTTACATTTATATTTTTTAAAAATACTGCAGTTAACTATTAATTATATTGAGTACGATTTTATTTTGTTGGTGCTTCCTTACTGCTACGTTCTAGAAGAGGACTTACCTCCCTCTTCTTAATCCTGGTCCTTGTTGTGATTCTCATTTATGTTGCCCAGTGCCTGGCACAAGGTCCCCCACATAACTGGTGCTTAAGGAAACAGCTTGTGATTCAACAAGTTCTTTATAAGAATCGTGATGCAGCTCTTACAAAGAGAACTTAAAATGCCCAATGAGCACTTAAAACAATCTTACAAAATAGAAACTGGGAGTTGTTAGCAAATGAGAACAGATTCAGCAAATTAAAGCAAATTACCTCTCGGGCTAACATACACGTAGTCAGATGCCCTCTATACTATTTATTTTCAAACATATCATGTTAAAAGCAAAATGTTTCCTGAAGCGGGTATTGATTTTTTGCCTTTATTATTTATTAGAATACAATATATTTAACACTTCCTATGAGTAGCTAATAACCGCAATATTAGAGCGTTGGATATTCTAAAGGCTAAATTTGGATAAATTTTAGTGTAAATATTGTAAAATAACCAATAGCCATAAGATAGAAAAAATCTTGAATTTATTGAATTTTATTTTTAAATCAAAATTTGGTAACATTTGAAATGCTGTATGCCAGTTTGGGGTCCCCTATTATTTGCTGTATACATTTTGTTCATATGAAAACTTGTTGACTATGGCAATCAGTAAATTTGCTTTAAATCATATCAGAGGTTCTTAACCAACGGGAGTCCAAAATTATGTTTGGCCTAGAGAAAAGGTAGGCACTGTGCAAGACAGTGGAGTATCAAATGCCTATTGAAAAATTAGTCTGTCCAAGAAACAACACTTACTCATACTAATCTAACTTAGCTATGGTAATTTTCTTCAAAGTTTTCTCTGTCCATGCAATTAAAAAAAGCAAACTTACTGGAAAAATATGATTTGAGATTTGCATTTCTATGGTGCACTGCAGATGGCACATTACATTAAAATATATATTGAATACTAAAAATGGTAAATCCCACGTCAGCTACTGCTGATGTCTTTCAGACCATCATACCTAATGTCTTTTCTCCAAATTCAGTTCTAGGCTCTTTATTGGCCTCATATAGATCAGAAAAACTAAGGATGAAAAAAATGAAATTGTATAATCTGTAAGTACATGATATTAATTAATTTATTCAGTCAAAAATTTTGGGAAAACTCTCTTTGCTAGTATAGACCTCCCCAAAATGGATATATCATGGTTATAAGCAAACTTTCTGAAAATAAAGTGGTGAAGAGAGGAAAAGGGAGAGTGATTATAGCATTACATAAAAAGTAACAATCAGTTTTTTTTTTCTTGAATAGAGGAGTATCTTCTAAACGATTCTTGCCTTAGCATCTCATCTCTTAATCTCAGAAGTCGAGTTTGTTATATAAATTTTCAATCAGAGAGAAAGCCAAACTCAAAATAAATTAAAAACTCTAAGCAATGGCTGCAAGTGATTTTCCAAAATGCTCATGGAGAAGGGTTCGCTTTTCTTGAATAATTTCTGCATGAATCTGTCCAGGTAACAAAAGAGATAAGTATAGCTATAAATACAATAATATAAATGTAGTTGTCCTTTAAACTCTGAACTTTGTCCAGCTCGAAGAGATTGAGGACTTTTTATAATTTTCATGCTGACTCTGGGTCTAGAAAGTGCAGACCAAACTAGGCTGTGGGTTAATACAGTAGGAAGCAGAACAGTATACCTCGGATAAAAGAATGGGGTCCAGACACAAAGAAGCAAATTTTATCTGAGGGCTTTACTGATGGACTAATGAGCAGGGATTGTAACTTAAGAAACCTGTTACAGATACTGAGCATTTTGCTTTTATATTGCTGCATTATGAGCCATATCAAAATTTAAACACCTAATACAGCTATCTGATTACCTCTCATTTTTCTATAAAATGATTGGGCTCAGTTCTTTTCTACTCCATGTGATACTTGCTGAGCCATTGTTGGAATGGCTATCAATGTCAGGCTATTGAACCAATCTAAAATTGACCTGGAATGTCGAACTAGGCTCACTCACGTGGTTGGCATTTGATGCTGGCACTTGGCAGGGAGATCGTGTGGGATTGACAGAGGCAAGTTAGTTCTCCATGTGGTCTCCCCATGTGGCTTGGACTTCTCATATTATGACTACTCATTAAAGAACACAAAGTGGATCCTGTCAGTCATCTTAAAGCCTGGGGTTCTAGAATGTAACTTTTACCTCACCTCATTGGTTACATCCTCATTGGTTACATCCGGACAGCCCACAATCAAGGGGAGGGAAATATGTTCTACCTCTTGACATGCAGTGCGAACATAAAGGTATGAGAATAATTTTCGGACACTGTCATTGGAAACCAGCTACCACATTACTTTATATATGCCTATCTTTAGGTTAAGAGTTTAATAATCTGAATGTAATCCATTGCGTACTATAGATGCATGTTTTTTTACTTGTCAAATTATTTTTGTTTTCATTAGAAAATCCAAAATTAAAATAATTCCATTGATTTTAAAGATAGGTACATATTTCATATAAAGTCAGTTAACAAATCTGGTATGTTATAATGGACAAACCAAGTACCTACACAATGATGTGGCATGGCATGTACTATTCACAGAAGTATTTAAATCCAGTCTTTTTTCATGGGATTCGGAGTTATGGGCTTGAGGTTATGCAAAACATCAAAGTGGAGCTAGCTTCATTCTGGGCAATAATTGTTACGTAGATTAATTTTTCGAACCTCAGTGTTTACATTTATTAAGTGCAGATTATAATATTCTAATGGACATTTCTTATCGACTAATATATCAGCTATTTTATAATTCTCCGCAACTGATAGTACTCAAATTTTGTTTAGGTAACAACCCATTCTTCAAACAGCCTACTCTAAGCCCTTATTGACTTAACCAATTATCATATTCCATTCTTTTGGGTAAAATGATGGGGTTAGGGTTGGGACCCCATCAAACCAATTAAAATAGAATAAATTTAAAAACAATTGGAATATTGGAAAAAAATTTCTTTCTCTGTATATAAACAAAGAAATTCATAGCACTAGGAGTCGTTATCAAAGTTACTGGGTAGAGAAGAACTGTTTTATCATGAGATTGGAAAAATGGCATTTAGAGAAGAAAGATGAATTTATTGCTTCAAACTTCAGCTACATTTTCTCCTCAGAAGTCTACATTTGAGAGCTAATAGTAAACCTTTTTGCTCTAAATCTATTTATGTTAGAATTTTTGATCGTAGCAAAATTAAGATACTTAAAATATGTATAGATCACATAATTGTTTCAAAAATTAAATTTGATAATTCTTATAAAACATCCTGTACCATGTCTGGCATATAAACAATTTTTTAAAAAAATTTTACTCATTATTTGAAGTATGGCAATATTCCTAGTCCATCAAATAGTTTTATTTTTTTCTTAAGAAACAGATTTTAAATATTTTTTGTTTAGTTACAGAACAACAACAACAAAAAAACCCATAGGACCTTAAGTCTATGTGATTTTAATTTCAATACATAAGGTAGAGCTGTCTGCAATTATAAGCTTACCTAACAGAGAAATATGGTGTAAATGAAAAACACAATAAAAATGTACTTACGGAAGCTGGTTGATTTTTTTTTTTTCCTTGAAAGAAGTTTGTGTTGGATAAGAAAGAGCTGATTTCTATTATGTTTTATGACTACAGTATTCTATTTATATTCTCAGCATTGAATTAATTTCTTTTTTAATGCTAACCTTGCTGAGGATCCTTTTAAAATACTTTAATGAGTTGAGTACATAAATCATCTCAGTGAACACAAACACTTACATGTAAAAACTCTGGAAGGAGCTTTTTACAGATTTTAGAGTGGAAAATGAGTCACTTGAAGGCTTTGTGCCCCCTCTTATCACTTACCCAAAATGAAAATAAATAACAATTGTTATTTTTCATAGACTTAGCAATGGTAAAACCTTTAATAAAAAATTGTTCAAAAGAAAACATACAACATTGCATATAGAGAGCTTTACAATACATTGCATACAAAGACTACCAAGTACAGGCTTAGCATTTGCTCTCAAGTTTGTGGATTTTGACATGAGCTGGAGTGAATATTGCATTATAATGGAGACCGTATGCATATAAGCAAATGTCCACAGTAAAAAGGAGAGTTTTTGAAGACTATACTGTAATAAATAAAGATTACAATTAGAGAATTAATAGCTAAATATTAAAACTAGAATAGAATAGACAATGCTTCATTTATATCTTCTATTAGCTGGAAATATTTATATGTATACAAGCAAACTCTAATTTAAAAATAAAGTGCTATAGTTCTGTAATTAGTCATAATTAAATCCTTCAATTTATTAGATGTTCTCACACATATATAACATCAGGTTTACAATTTAGGTAGTAGTGACAATTTGTCAATCTGGAGAGTCATTGAGTTTTGAATAAACATTGCTTAATTTGCTGGTTTGTAAAACCTCACTTTCATATATTCAATTTGCTTACAGTAGATCTCATCAATATTCTCACTCAGCAGATGCATCCCAAACCTTTACCTACATAGAGATGCCAAATTTTGTTTTCTGAATAAGATTCACTGGAAGGAACCTAAAGACTCATCTATGATGGAATTGAGAATGTATTAGGAATAAATTTAAAATATAATGGAATACTGGCATAATTTTCAGGTTCTTTAAAACCAGCCTACATAGACATAGCCTCGCATGTCTATCGCATAATTTGTTGAGAAACCGAGGAAAGCATATTTCTGTAATTTGCTTTATTCTCACCATTTATAATAGGGATATAAGCTTTAGAAAACAAAGATTCCATCAATACAGAAGAAAGTCAGAGACCAATACTATATAGTAAAAAAGAAACCAAACCAAAACCCGTGATTCTCATATAAGATATACAATGATAATTTTGTTTTTGTGGAATTTAATTTCTATAGGTCTTAATGTTTTAATTTTGTGAAAAAAAAAAAGATCACAATAACTTTTATGCCCTCAAGGGGTGAAACTGTTTAGCTAAAGGACATAGTGAACCATTAAGTCTGAGGTGAACTACCCAACAGAATATCTCCTTAAGAATAAAACAGAACGTGGCATATTAAAAAGTTACTTGCAAGTTCTGTCTGTATATCTTAACTCCCCAGGAAAATGCTTTGCTCTTACTCTACAAAACATTCCGTTTCCTTAATAATTGACATCATTAGGAAAATGGGGCGGTGGAGCAATATGGCCAAATAGAAACCTCCACCAATCATTCTCCTGCAGAAACACCAAATTGAAAAACTATTTATTCAAAAAGCACCTTCACAAGAACAAAAATAGTACCTGGTGATTGTTCAGGTGAACAATCATAGTACCTGGTTTTAACTTCATATTACTGAAAGAGGCACCAAGAGGGTAGGAAAGACCATCTTTAATGTCAACACTGCCCCTCCCCAGTCCCCTAGCAGTGGCACCATAATGCAAAGAGAGAATCTGTGCACTTGGTGGAAGAACAAAGCAAATGTGGTGCTTTGCATTGGGACTCAGCGCTGCTCTATTAGTATGGAAAGGAACAGCAGGCAGAACTCCATTGACATCCACAGAGGGAGCATTTAGACCAGCCCTAGCCAGAAGGGAATTGTCGAGCCCAGGAATTGGAACTTGAGTTCTGGCAAGTCTCGCTACTGTGGGCTAAATAACTCTGTGATCTAAAATAAACTTCAAAGGCAATCTAGGTCACAAGGACTGCACTTCCTGGGAAAGTCATGGTGCTTGGAGCCAGTGTACTTGGGGGACAAGCAACCTAGTGTGACATCAGCTAGGCGGGCCAAGTGAGTATTTGTGCCACCCCTTCCCCAGTGCCAGGCAGCACAGCTCACAGCTCTGGGAGAGACACTTTCCCTCTGTTGAAGGATAGGAGAAGGGAGAGTAAGGAAGACTTTGTCTTACAACATGGATACCAGTTCAGCCACAATAGGACTGGGCATGAAACAAAGTTGCAAGGCCTACATTCCAGGCCAAAGCTCCCGCATATTTCTAGACACACACTAGGCCAGAGAAAACCTACTCCCTGAAAGGAAGAACAAGGCAGGATTCATCACCTGCTGACTAGAGAGCCCTTGGGCTCTGAATAATCAGTAGCAATACCCAGGCAGTACTTCCTGTGGGTTTTAGGTGACCCTCTGAGATATGCTGGCTCCAGATGTGACCTAGCACATTCCTAGCTGTGGTGACTATGGGGAGAGAGTCCTTCTGCTTGAGAAAAGGAAAGAGAAGAATAAAGAGGACTTTGCCTTGAAGCTTAGGTACCACCTTGGCCGCAGTGGGGTAGAGCACTAAGCAGGCTCTTGGGGTCCCCAGTTGTAGGCCTTGGCTCTTGGAAGACATTTCTGAACCTGCGCTGGGCCAGTGGAAGGCCCATGGCCCCGAAGAGAGGGTCCTAGGACTGGCAGCACTTACCACCAGCATAAAAAAGAACCGTTCGGCTTTAAGTGAGCATCAGCAGTTGCTGGGAAATACTTGCCATAGGCCTGGGCCTGTGGTAGCCATCAAGAAAGACTCCTTTGCTTGTGGAAAAGGGAGGAAAGAGTGGAAAGGATGTTGTCTTGCAGCTTGCGTGCCAGCTCAGCTGCAGAGGAATAGAGTATCAGGGGGATTCTTAAGGTGTCTCATTGCAGACTTTGCCGTCCTGACAGCATCTCTAGATGTACCTGGGCTCAGATAAACTCATTGCCCTGAAGGGAAAGACACAAGACTGGCTGGCTTTGTCCCCTGCTGATTGTAGAGTCCTAGGTCCTTGAGTGAACATAGATGGTAGCCAGGCAGTGGTTACAACAGGCCTTGGGTAAAACCCAGTACCATGCTGGCTTCAGGTCTGATTCAGAACAGTCCCAGTGTTAGTGGCCACAAGGGTACTTGTGTCAACCCTCCTCCAGCTCCAGGCAGCTTAGAACAGAGAGAGATACTTCATTTGTTTGGGAAAAAGTAATGGAAGGAAGGGGCTGGGCGCGGTGACTCACACCTGTAATCCTAGCACTTTGGGAGGCTGAGGCAGGTGGATCATGAGGTCAGGAGATCGAGACCATCCTGGCTAACACGGTGAAACCCTATCTCTACCAAAAATACAAAAAATTAGCCAGGCATGGTGGCGGGCACCTGTAGTCCCAGCTACTCGGGAGGCTGAGGTGGGAGAATGGTGTTAACCCGGGAGGCGGAGCTTGCAGTGAGCCAAGATCGTGCCACTGCACTCCAGCCTGGGAGACAGAGTGAGACTCTGTCTCAAAAAAAAAAAGAAAAAAGAAAAAAGAAAAAAAAAAATGGAAAGGAAAAGTAGTCTCTGCCTGGTAATCTAGAGAATTCCTCCACATTTTATCCAAGACCATCTCTACAAATCTGTAAAGCCACAGATTACTGAAATTGGGGTGCCTCCTAATGCAGATGCAACTACAGTGATGAAAGATGTAGATTACAAAACCAAAGTCCCTTAGAATACTTGGAAGGCCTTCCCAAGAAGAATCAACACAAACAAACTTAAAATGTGAAGGAAAATATACCTCACACCTCAGTGCCCAATAAACATCCACAGCCATCATAACCATTTAGGAAACATGACCTCCTAATGAACTAAATAAGGCACAGAACAGAGATACATGCACTTCCAGACAGAGAATTCAAAATAGCTATGGTGAGGAAGCTCAGTAAAATTAAAGATAACACAGAAAAGGAATTCAGAATTCTGTCAAATAAATTTAACAAAGAAATTGAAATAAGTGGAAAGAACTAAGCAGAAACTCTGGAGTTGAAAAATGCATTTGACATACTGAAGGATGCATCAGAGTCTCTTACCAGCAGAATTGATCAAGCTAAAGAAAGGATTAGTGAGCTTAAAAACCGGCTATTTGAAAATACACAGTCAGAGGACATTTTAAAGAAGAATAAAAATGAATGAAGCATGTGTACAATAACCAGAAAACAGCCTGAAAGGGGCAATTCTAAGAGTTATCGGCCTTAAAGAGGAGACAGAGAGAGAAAGATTGAGGTAGAAAGTTTATTCAAAGGGATAATAACAGAGAACTTCCCAAATATAAAGAAAGATATCAATATTCAAGTATTAATAAAAGAAGGTTAAAAAACACCAAGCAGATTTCACCCAAGCAGGTGTACCTCAAGACATTTAATAATCAAACTCCTAAAGTCAAGGATAAAGAAATGACTCAAAAACTAGCATGAAGAGAAGAAACAACACACAATGGAGCTCCAACAGATCTGGCAACAGACTTCTCAATGTAAAGAGGAAGTGGTACGACATATTCAAAGTGCTGAAATAAAGCAAACAAACAAACAAACTTTTCTTCTAGAACAGTATGCCTAGTAAAAATATCCTTTAAATATGGAAAAATAAAGATTTTTTCAGACAAGCTAAAGCTGAGCGATTTTATCAACACTAGACTTGTCTTACAAGAGATGCTAAAAGGAGTTATTTGATCTGAAAGAAAAGGATGTTAATGAGCAATAAAATATTTGGAGGTGCAAAACTCATGCGATAATAGTAAGTACACAGAAGAACACAAAATATTATAATATCATAATTGTATTTGAAAAATTGGTTTATAAATTATTCATATCTTGAGTAGTAAGAGGAAAAGATAAATTGATCAAAGCAATAACTTCAGCAATTTTTCAATATATAGACAGTACAATAAGATATAAATAGAAATAACAAAAACTTAAAAAGCTGGAGGATAAAGTTCAAATGTAGAGACTGTACTCATTTTATCTTTACTTGTTTGTTACTTTGTTTGTTTATGCAGCCTGTTGAAGTTGTCATCAGTTGAAAATAATTGGTTATAAAATATTGTTTGCATGCTACATGGTAACCTCAAGTCATAAAACATGTATCAAATACACAAAAAATAAAAAGCAAGAAATTAAAACATTCCACCAGATAAAATTATCTTAATTAAAAGGAAGTCATAAAGGAAGGAAAGAAGGAGGAGAAGACCAAAACAGTTGGAAAACAGATAGCAAAATGATAGCAGTAAGTCCTTACTTATCAATAATAACCCTGAATGTAAATGGACTGCACTCTCCCATCAAAAGAGATGGAGTGGCTGAATGGATAAAAAGAAATAAAATAAGATCTAAAGATCTGATAACCATAAGAAACACGCTTCACCTATAAAGACACAGAAATATGCAAAATATAGGGATGGAAAAAAGACATTCTATGCAAATGAAAATCAAAAAAAGAGGAAAAGTGATTATACTTATATCAGACAAAATATATTTTAAGACAAAAACCATAAAAAGAGACAAAGAACGTTATTATATAATGAAAAAGTTGTTAATTCAGCAAGTAGTTATAATAATAGTAAATATATATGCACGCAACACCAGAGCAATCAAATATGTAAAGCAAATCTTATTAGTGCTAAAGAGAGAGAGAGAATCCAATACAATAATAACTGGAGAATTTAACACGTCACTTTCATCATTGAACAGATCATCCAGACAGAAAAAGAACAAAGAAACATCAGACTTTATCTACACTACAGACCAAATGAACATAATACATATTCACAGAACATTTCATCCATCATCTGTGGAATAAAAATTATTTTCCTCAGCACATAAATTATTCTCAAAGTTAGACCATATGTTAGGCCACAAATCAGTTCAAAAAACTGAAATTATATCAAGTATCTTCTTTAAACCTTGTGGATTAAAACTAGAAACCAATAGCAAGAGAGATTTTGGCAACTATACAAGTACACGAAAATTAAACAATATGCTCCTGAATGACCAGTAGGTCAACAAAGAAAATAAGAAGGAAATTATTAATTTCTTGAAACAAGTAAAAATGGTAACAAACTTATCAAACTTATGAGATGTGGTAAAAGAAGTACTAAGAGAAGATTTATAGCTGTAAGTTCCTATATTTAAAACGTAGAAAAACTTTAACTAAACAACATTATGATACATCTTAACTAGAAAAGCAAGAGCAAACCAAACCTCAGATTAGTAGAAGAAAAGAATAATAAAGATCAGAGCCGAAATAAATAAAATTGAAACAAAAAAATAGAAAAGATAAGTGAAACTAAAAGTAGATTTTGAAAAGACAATATTGATGAACCTTACTTAAACTAAGAAAAAAGACGACCCAAATAAATAAATTCAGAAATGAAAAAGGAGACATTGCAACCAATACCACAGAAATCCAAAGGATCACTAAACTACTATGAGCATCTACATGCCAATAAATTGGAAAACTTAGAATAAATGGATAAATTCCTTGACAAATATGACCCACAAAGATTGAAACATGAAGAAATTCAAAACCTGAGCAGACTAATTACAAGTAATGAGATTGAAGCCATAATAAACATTAAAATAACCAAATCTTATATTAAGTTTTCTTAACACAATGGAAACTGTCTAAACAAGTCATCTAGTCTTTACCTATTATAACCTTAGATTTAAAAAAATTAGATTGACTTTGAAACAATCCCAAAATAGGTGGAATAATTAACAGAGCTGTAATCATTGTTATAAACCTCCTGAGAACAGTCACTCTAATAAAACTGGCATATTAGAATCTCCAAAATAATCAGGTGCGACTAAACATGATTAATGATGAACCAACTAAATTCACATACAAAGCATATTAAACAGTTGTGGACTTTAACTTGTATCAAACTTCTTCTTTAATCTGATTATTTGGTAAGAGCAAATATACTAGCAGTTTTACTTTGCTCACATATTTTAATCCCATGCTATTTTTACTGTAGTGGATTTTTACTTGCTAAAGTAGAAAGAAGATCCAAACATTTGATGAGAAAATGTGCAGAAGGTAATTTCTACAAAATGTTAAATGTTTTTATTCAATGCTCTATCCTGATTTTTTAAAAAAAAGTCCTGGCTCACACCTGTAATCCCAACACTCTGGGAGGCCAAAGCGGGCGGATCACAAAGTCAGGAGTTCGAGACCATCCTGGCAAACAGAGTGAAACCCATCTCTACTAAAAATACAAAAAATTAGCCAGGCATAGTGGTGGGCACCTGTAATCCCAGCTACTCCAGAGGCTGAGGCAGGAGAATCACTTGAACCTGGGAGGCAGAGGTTGCAGTGAGCCAAGGTCGTACCACCGCACTCCAGCCCTGGTGACAGTGTGAGACTTTTTCACCAATGTAATGAAACTATTTTTGACGCCAGCAATGTTTGCTTTGAGGAAGTTCCCGCTTTTACAATAACAATAACTAGGACCGTAATAATGAGTAGACAGACTGGACGTTATTTTTTTGGTTCGGGAAAGCACTGCTTAACATAATTCCTCTGTATATGCCTGAAATGTAACCATGAACCATACAGTTGCTTTTCACATCAAGGATCAAATTCTTGAAGATTTTTCCTTATGTTCTTTTTCACTAGACCCTTTCAATTGTCTTTCCTTTGGCTGTTCTTACTTTTTTTAGCCTCAATAGTCACCTTCCATTTAGCCTACCACCGTGAAGGAAAAAAGAAAAAAAAAAAAACTGACTAATATTTTCTAAGCCTCACTTTAAACCTGTGTTTCTAGATGTGGATCTCTCTTTTGGGCAAATGAAAGTATATTGGGTCTACACATGGTGACTGTACAGATTTGTTTTTAATTACGAAAGAACATGGCGACTGCCTTTGAATTCTCAACATTCAATGTGGTCAGCAGGAGTAAACTTGGCACTTTGAGGGCAATGCAAGTAATAGCAGCAACAGCAAAAACAGACCTTAATCAAGCAATTAATATGTGCCAAGTCTCTTGCTAGACATTTTAACAAGAGTTAGTTTACCTATGTCACACACTTGTAATTAACTGCATAGTAAATGAAGGCTTTTAGGGCATAGGTCACATGTCTGACTCACAGCTGCGATGTGGTGGATCCAAATCTCTCTGAGGCCAAATACTGCCCAGCTTAAATGAACACTGTGCTCCATGCTTGAAACAACTGCTCCAGCCGTCAGAAAAGAGCCTCCCATTCAACTGAAGTCCGCATATCAGATTCTCATGGGATAATTCATAAAGGATCCTTGAAGTTAATCCTGGATATATCCTGAAATAGAGTGTCTCCTCTGTTTTTTCTTCTTTTTTTTTTCCACAACCGAGGAGGCACTGGTGCCTACTTATCTGAATAATGGCATTTCTCTTTGATGCAATTGCAGTTTTTACTAGGCCTTTAAAAAAATATGTTGAGTATTTTTCCCTGTTGTACATGTCTGTGTGCTGCAGTGCCCTTTCTACTTTCATACCAGCTGATTTACTTTTAGCTTTTGCTACATTTATAAAATATCACAGCTGATGTTGAGGAAGATGATGATGATGATGTGTAGGTATCTGTATTATTTTAATTAAAACCAATCTTTTATTAAACAGCAGATAGGCTTAAGAAAATTAAATTAATCTATCTATGACAATCTGAACTACAAAATTATAGTTCCTAAAGCAGTCAAAACGTCCATAATATAGAGATGTGCTGAGGACATCCTTGGTAAATGGAAGTCTATGTTGCTGAGCCCATGCATAACCTCCATCTCTGCCACCGTGGCCACTTTGTCCATGGGCCCACTGGGCGATGACGGGGGTGTATGGAAAAGAGGCTGAGTGGTGTCCACAGAACAGGTCACTCTATCTACTTGATTATTAAAATTATCCTCTGCTGAGGTCACCTATTGGTAAGCACTCACATAGGATACAAATATCTTCACAGTTTTAGACCACTCAGAGAGGTCCATCCATCACATAACTCATCCCCAAATTTATTGGTCACCAATTTTCCAATCATGCTTCTTCCAAGTTCTTGACCATCCAACCAAACCATTGGCTACAGACCATGAATCAGTATATAATTGCACATCTGGCCATTTAAAGTGTACAACCAGGTGCACTGCTGGAAGTTCTGCCCACTGGAAAGATTTCCCTTAACCACTGTCCTTCAGGGATGTCCTAGGAAAGGGCTATGGTGCTGCAGCTCTCCACTTCTGGATGCCGCCTGCCTATCATGCAGAACCATCTGTGAACCAGGCCCTAGTCTTCTCTTTCTGTCTCAACTGATCATAGGAACCTCCCCGTGAGGCCATTGGTGCAGGCTGGGAAAGAAGACAGAGGGGCAGGAGTGGAGACTACGGGCATTTGAGCTACTTCCTCATGTAACATCTGCACAGGCTCGGGTAGAGAAGGCAGGGTGGGAGCCGTGGAGATCATAGCCACTCTGTTAGCAGTATATGCTGTTAGCCACTTCCTTATGTAACTTACTTGTGCTTTCAGGACCTGCTTGAGCCCGATCACATACATACCACTTCCATTTGATGATGCAATGCTGCTGAGCATGCCCAACTTTATGGCTAGATGGGTCAGAAAGCATCCAGTTCATGATAGGCAGTTCAAGTCACATGGTGATTTGATGACCCATAGTCAAATGTTCAGTTCCCACCAAAGCCTGGTAATAGGCCAAGAGCTGTCTCTCAAAAGGAGAGTAGTTGTCTGCAGAAGATGGCAGGGCCTTGCTTCACAATCTTAGAGGCCTCCACTGAGATTCACCTATCAGGGCCTGCCAAAGGTTCTAAACAGCATCCATATCTGTCACTGATACCTCTAGCACCATTGAACCTTCTGGGTCATATGGCCCAAGTGGCAAAAAAACTTGCATAGCAGTCTGGGCCTGTTACAGAGCCTTCTCCTGTTCTGGACCCCTCTCAAAACTGGCAGCCTTTTGGTTCAGTTGATAAGTAGGCTGAAGTAACACACCCAAGTGAGGAATGTGTTGCCTCCAAAATCCAAATAGGCCCACTAGGCATTGTACTTCTTTCTCGGTTGTAGGAGGGGCCAAATACAGCAACTTATCCTTCACCTTAGAAGGAATATTTCCACAGGCCCCACACCACTGTACCCCTAGAAATTTTACTGAGGTAGAGGGTTCCTGAATTTTAATCAGTTTTATTTCCCATCTTTTGTCATGCAAATATCTCACCAATAAGTCCAGTTTGTTTTCTGCTTCTTGCTCACTGGATCCAATCAGCATAATGCCATTGATGCAACGGACCAGTGTGATGTCTTGTGGAAGAGAAAAGCGATCAAGTCTCTCGGAATCAGATTATGACACAAAGCTGGAGAGTTGATATATCCCTGAGGTAGGACAGTAAAGGTATATTGCTGGCCTTTTCGGCTGAAGGCAAATTGTTTCTGGTGGGTTTTATGGACAGGCATGGAGAAAAAGGCATTTCCCAGTCAATGGCTGCATCCCAGATACCAGGAGATATGTTAATTTGTTCAAGCAATGAAACCACATCTGGTACAGCGGTTGCAATTGGAGTCACCACTTGGTTAAGCTCACAATAATCCACTGTTATTCTCTGATCTATCTGTCTTCTGCACAGGCCAAATAGGAGAGTTGAATGAAGATGTGGTGGGAATCACCTCCTCTGCATCTTTCAAGTTCTTAGTGGTGAAAATAATCTCCACAATCTATCCAGGGATGTGATATTGTTATTGATTTGCTATTTTTCTAGGTAGAATCAGCTCTCATGGCTTCCATTTGGCCTTTCCAACAATAATAGCCTTCATCTTGCTAGTCAAGGAGACAGTGTGGGGGTTCTGCCAGCTGCTAATTAGGTCTATGCCAATTTTGCATTCTGGCACTGGGGAAATGACCAAGGGTGAGTCCAGGAAACCACTGAACCCACTGTAAGTTGAACCTGAGCTAAAACTCCATTAATTACCTGACGTCCATAAGTTCCTACTTTAACTGGAGGATCACAGTGACATTTTGGGTCCCCTGGAATCAACATCAGCTCAGAGCCAGTGTCTAGTAATTCCTGAAATCTCTGATCATTTCCCTTTTCCCAGTGCACAGTTACCCTGTTAAAAGGCCAGAGGTCTCCCTGGAGAAGGTTGGGAGAAAGATTATCAGCATAAATTGTCGATAGTGTAGTGGGGTCCTTCCTCAAGGGGACTCGGCCTCCCCTGCATTAAAAGGGCTCTGGGTATGTAAACTGGCTCAAGTCTGGAAATTGATTGAGGGGCCATAATTCTCATTTTTTATAATTCAAATTAGTCTTTTGTCCATTCAACCTGGAAGTTTTCTGCTCATGTAAATTAAGTAGAAATGCAGTAGGCTTTGTATCATTTTCACTTCTAGGAAGACTGTGATTAATTAGCCAATGTCAAAACTCTACAAGAGTCAGACTATTTTGATTGCTACTTTGGCTCTGCTGTTCATTACGGTAGCAACACTCACTTTGCCTTTGATGGTTGAGTGCCACTACTTTGCCCCTGCCACCATGGGATCCAATTACTTCCCAATTATTCCCATTGTATTTAAATTTTGTAGTTGAGTGACTGAGGTTCCTGCTATTAGATCTGGCATGCAGAGAAGAACAATTACAGGTCTCTTCAAAGATGCAGGTGCTGCCCTCACAAATCTATTTCACAAGGCATTGGTCAAGGGTATGCCTGTGGACCCTACCAGCTGGGATGAGTAGGTCTAAAGTGACTAATCCACTTCAATCTCCCAATATCCCTAAGCCTTTGGATCCCTTCCTTTACATTAAACCAAGAGAGATCAGGCACTTCCAGCTTGCTCACAGTGGGCCATCTTTTAATCTATATTTCAGCTAACCAAACCAATAAACTATTAGAACCTTTTTTAATTCTCCAAGCTGCAACATTAAAAGCAGAGTCCCTACTTAGCGGGCCCAAATCAATAAATTCAGCCTGATCCAAGTCTACGTTCCTTCCACCATTATCCCATACCCTTAATATCCATTCTTATGCCAGGTCTCTAGGTTTCTGTTTATATAAATTAGAGAAATCAAACAGTTCTTTTTGAGTGTAGCACACTGCGTCATGGGTCACATTCTCAACCTCACCTCTAGGGGTCCACCAGGACTTTGGTCTAGATACAGGTCTAGAAGCAAACAGAGGTGTTAGGGGTGACTCCTGAGGAGAATCAACATGATTTTGCCTGGCAACTGCCTCAGGGGAGGCCATTACTGTTGCCTCAGGCAGTGCTGGGTTTATCTCCTCAGACAAAGGTAGAAAGGCTGATGGCAGCATGGTTTGGGGAGGGGATGTTGCCACTACTGGAGAAAGGGAAGCTATTTCTTCTGGCAAAAAAGGTTCATCAGCGTTTACAAGCTCAGTGTCCCCAGCTTCCTCAGAATACTCCCACATGTCCTCATTCCAAGTTGCAGGGTCCCATTCTTTTCCAATCTACTTTAACAGTAGGCACCTGGCGAGATTGAGTATGTATCTATCATTGCAGATCAGCCACTCACACGATAAGAGCATGTGTCTGTTTTTCTACAATTTCAGCTCTTTCTCTACAGGAGATAAGACTCTCACTTGGGGCAATTTTAGCAGATTTGAGGCTCAGTATCTGCATCTGAAGGCAGGAGTTAGAATCCCTGAGTTAATCATTTTCTTTTGTCACTTTGTCTAATGAACTTAGGAGCAACCAACAAGCTTCATTATATTCCTTGGTTCTCCACATATAGTCAAATGTATCATGTATAGAGTCACTAAATTTCTTGCCTGTCATGAGCAGTGTCAAATGCATTTATTTTACATAACTGTCTACACAGGTCATACCAAGGGATATCAGTGTTCTCCATACTATTAGAAGTAGAGTCCTTACCATTTTTGGGTCTAATCATATTAAGTAGCCAACTCCAGAAACCGCGAAACCAACAAAAAAATCCATCCTTAACATTCTGTTCCTCTAATACTACTCCTGGTACTAAAATTTGTATTAGGGTTCTCTAAGGAATAGAACTAATAGGATATATATAAAATATATATATTTTAAGTAATAGGGTATATGCATTTTCATATATATTATTTAAGTGACTTTAATAACATATATATACACACACACATATATATATAAAGGAAAGTTTATTAAGGAAAGTTTATGTACACACACACATATATATAAAGGAAAATAATATATATTTTCATATAATTTAAGTGACTTTAATAACATATATACACACACACACACACACACACACACACATATATATAAAGGAAAGTTTATTAAGTAGTGTTAACTCACACAATCACAAGGTCCCACAATAGTCCATCTTCAAGCTGAGAAGCAAGGAAGCCAGTCTGAGTTTCAAAGTTGAAGAACTTGGAATCCAATGTTCGATGGCAGGAAGCATCCAGCATGAAAGAAAGATGTAGGCTGGGAGGCTAGGCCAGTCTAGTCTTTTCACATTTTCCTGCCTGCTTTATATTCTGGCCACACTGGCAGCTGATTAGATATTGCCCACCCAGATTAAGGGTGGGTCTGCCTTTCCCAGCCGCCTGACTCAAATGTGAATCTCCTTTGGCAACACCCTCACAGACACACCCTTCACATCCTTCAATCCAATCCAGTTAGCACACAGTGTTAACCATCACAAAGGGTAAATTTCTTTAACACAATCTATTTCTGTACT
This sequence comes from Mandrillus leucophaeus, assembly GCF_000951045.1. Classification (NCBI taxonomy): domain Eukaryota; kingdom Metazoa; phylum Chordata; class Mammalia; order Primates; family Cercopithecidae; genus Mandrillus; species Mandrillus leucophaeus. The sequence continues at coordinate 3,673,148 of NW_012101343.1, forward strand.
CTTTGCATAAGTTTAAAAATTGAGAAGCTAATACCACATGTCTCATTCCAGGTAAATTTTATATTCTTTTATCTTAGTATAAAATAAAAATGTTGGGTTTAGTTGTTATAACTCTGGTAACTTAAAGACGGCTACAAATAACATCAAAAGGTGAGTTTTATGTCCTCTCCCCTTAAGTCTGGATTGGCCTCTGACTGCTTTGACAAATGCAGTGTGGAAGAAATGATGCCATACAACTTTTGGACTTAGAATTCAAAGGGACCTATAGTTTCTTCCTTGGTCTAAGTGGAGCCCTGAGCTAAAATATAAGTTTGACTATCTTACTGGAGATTTCATGGAAAGGCACTAAGATTACATGGAAAGGATAAAGGGCCAACCCAGCCCCGCCTGCTAGCTCTCTCCTCCAAGATGCCACACACTTGTGTAAAGTTATCTTGGACATTCCAGATCAGAAAAATTATTAGCTGAACTTCTCCAAGTCACCCCAGTTAATCCTAGGTGAGTAACTGCATTGTCCAAGCAAGCACAACTTGAATTCTTCACCCACTTAATTGGAAGATAAAAGAAATATGTTATCTATGTCACTAAATTTTGAATGAGTGCATTATGCAGCATTTATCACTGGAACAATAGATATTAAAGCTTCTTTTAAGCAAAGAGGAAGACAACCGTGTCTGTGATACAATTTTAGAGTTTAGGAAAAAACCTTGCTTTATCACCCTACCACAAAACTGTAATGAAAACAAAATAATTATCTCTTTATCAGTTTAATCCAAATAGAAGCTTCTTTAACTCTGAAGTAAAAGGGATTGGGTTTTGTTACATAAAAGGATAATTCTCAAGTATTGCAATTAGCACATGCAAAAACTTAAAACTATCTCAATATATTATTGTTTTTAAAATAGTGAAGGTTTAGGAAAATTTATAATAGCCTATTATATAGACTTCATAATAATGATATCCAAACATATACCCAATATAAGAAATTGTTTCAATAAATATTTATTGGCTTCCATTATATAAAAAGATGTATTTCTGACCTTCCACTACATGAAAAGCACTGGAACTCATATCTTACTGAATATAATGAATAGAACTAAATACATAGGTAGCTAGATGCTTCATATCTGTTCAGAACATTAACAGTCCCAAATATGTATTACTGTATTTAAGTGACTTTAGTAAGATAATTTAAAACAAACACATCTGTACAAATTCAGAAAGCTGTATAACAGAAAAGAGTGCATTAAAGAGTAAAAGTGTACATAATGATTCCATTTTAGTCATAATAAATTGTAGTGGAATTACTCAGGTTATCACAAGGGCAGAAAATGGCTTGGAAAGCAGTGGTCAAAAAAAGAGATATTACTCATATTTTTATAATTTTTTCTTAGACCTACTCCAGATATGCAGGAAAGCATTTTAATCTACAATTAAAATACCCTCATCAGCCTGGGAAAGGTGGTGTGCTTGAAAAAGACGTCAAAATTTAATTTAATGAACCACCTTAAAATAGTGTCTCAGTGTGACTGACTACATTCACAATATTAATGTTCATATCTTATTTGAAAGAACAATATTAGTATAACCAGGTCACTCATGCAAATAAGGAGACTCCTATCTTATAATAACAACTTCCCACCACAATTTGATCAGGCTCAGTGACCTAAAGGTAATAAATGCATAAGTCAACAAACCAAACAGCAGATACATAAATCAGCTGCCAATAACAGTATTTCAAGCCATCCAACCCTCTGGGATTGATGTGTTTAATTAAGAAAAATACATTGTGTGGTGTTGAATCACTAATGATGTTGTAAAGCAAATAGTATTTAAATGATTTACCTTACAATATCTGTGTACTAATTATATTATCAACACTGTATGAACAGGTGATATAAAGGAAATAGAAATAAGATTTATGTTGTGAGTTTTAAAATCACGAGCAATAAGCACTTCTTTGAATCAAAACACAAAAATGACAATCATCATGAAACATAAAAATTGCATTTGTTGAAGGTATAGTTGTGGGTTCACGTTTTATTTTCCAGTGAGCCTCCAAGGTCCTAAATGTTGGTTATCATAGTAAATATATTCTATTCTCTCAAAGAATGTACTGTGATTATATTAGGATAATGAGTTCCACCTGCCAAACACATAAACAAACAACAGGTAAAGCTAACAGGACACAGAATAAAATAAAAATCATAAACAATAAGATGTCTGCTAGTTCTTGTGCCTTAACTGGTTGGAGGTTCAGGGAAGATTTGAGGCAATAAATTAATGTCTTACAGGAATCCTTTTCTACGTTTTCCTCTGACCCTTACATTAGGACTACAAGTCCATATGATGACACATCCCATATTGAGTACACATAGTAATTGAGATTACAATCAACCACTGTATTTGCGTGACTACGCAGGCTTGACTTTCTTATCACTGCCTTAGTTTCCTCATCTGGGCCTCAGGATCCTTATCCAAAAGGGAGTGAAATAATAGCATCTACTTCACATAATTATAAAAATTTAGTTAGTAACAAATATAAAGTTCTCAATGTCTGACATAATGTAAGTTCCATAGAAGAATAAAATATGATTCTCAATTGTTATCATGGTCCTGACAATGACTTTAATGACTTGGGACTTAACGTCTTCTTAAAAGACCTTCTAGCAAATAAGACTGCAGTTTTCCTGTCATAGATGGCAGAAACTTAACTTTAAATTTAAGTCAACATTAAATTGTAAAATGTACTCTTTCTTTATTGTGCCAAACTCAATCTGTTTAACGATCCCCAACTAACTGCTGTAAGTATAAACATTTGAATCACTGACTATGATGAAAAAAAATGTATCACAGCCCATTCCTGGAGTTGTAAGTGGGGTCAACCTTAACTGAGCCAAAACATGTTCACGTCAAATTTCAAATATGTTTATGTATGCATTAGTACACTCCAATATTTGAATCAGTATCTGAGGGCTTACTATATATACAATGCATCTGTGCTGAATGCAGTGTTATGTTTCACTAGATAGTCTAACATTTATTAACCTATTAGATAATATGGATAAATACATGTGTGTAAGTGTGTGTATATACATACTCACAGCGAAAATGTGTATGTGGAAAGAGAAGAATTTTTTTTTTTAATTTAAAGTTTTTATATAGTAGGGAAAATTACTTGAGTAGGTAAGAATTGGGATAATGTAAATTCAAGAATATTAAGCACCATGGAACTTTGCAGTTTGGTACAATAAACTGACAAAAAGTTTATGTGAGAATAGTGAGAATGTAAACAAAACTACAATTTGTAGTATGTTTTAAAAGTAGTAGATAATGAAATTAAAGGAAAGATGGACGTCACAGTTAAGAGAAGAAAATTGGACTTGATTCCAAGACGGGAGCCAAATAAATCCTTGAGTCCTCTACTGATATGGTGCAATCAGAATTTTATAAGGATTGGTCTGGCTTAAATGGACAGAGAATGCAGAAAGTAAAGGCAGTGGTTGCCAGATGGTTATAGTAATTTAGGATTGGGGGATTAGAGCAGTTGACTGAAGTAGCGCAGTGGTACAAGCAGAAACAATCCAGGACAGGCTTTAATGGGAAAATGAATTTAGAAGATGGAGGAAAGATATCCAGACAATTATTTTTCTGAGATTTTTAGTTTAGTATGTAAAAATTTATGGTAGTACTAATATAGAAGGGGGCAGGGAGTAAAAAGCTAATATTATACAGTGAACGCTAATTTTAATTGCTGAACTTGTGATTCTGGAAAGAAGTTTAAAATGGAGAAATTTCAGCAAAAGCAGAGATTTATGTACATAGGAGATTATGTATATAGGAGTGAGGCCCATGTGAGAGGTCAAACTTAGAGCATCTCAATGAAATCCCCCGTATTTCATATATTTCAATGCCAAACCTGAAAATTACACTAGACTTCTGAATTTCAAATCAAGGAAAGCTCATTTAAAATATCTCCTTTCGTTAGGTCTCCTTTTACCAATTCTGCCACTTTTATTAATTCTACCAATTCTGCTGAAAAGAATAAAAATGCATCTACACAGAGTGATTCCAATGATTGGAACCTAGCTTATTATTTAAATATAATTGTGTTGCCTTTATTTATGATTAAATTTGTTGTTTTGTACAAATCAATGGTACCTAAGCGTTTAAGCTATCCAAAATTTCTCTCTCGTAAATTGTTTTTAATTATTAAGGAAATAAAGCACGTGATCTAATTTGTGGAATCAGGAAGTTTGCTTTGACTAAAACAAGAGAAAAATGAAGTTATAATCAATTTAATGTCTTCTGCTGTCAGTAAAAAGCAAGAGGCACACATCTTACCTTATGCTAAATGCAAAACAGATGTTGTTCAGTGCATTTGACTCTGGACTGTTTTAATTTTTTACTTTTAAGACAACATTTAAAGATGCCAGATTGTTCTAATCACAAGTGTCAACCATTCATTAGCTTAATGGAAAAAGGTAACAGATTATATATATAATAGTCACTCAGGGAGAAGATATATATTTACAGCCCATAACACTTATGTAGATAGATTGTAGACATAATAATCTTCCACAGGAGAGAGAGAGGCAAACAATTACTCTAATGGAAAGCAGCAAAATGTGATTAACATTAAATGCTACCCAAAGACAGATACTTGTGGTGAGAATGACATAGAGGACAACTATATAACTTGGCCTTATCTTTTGGATAAAATAGGTAAGGAAAACAGATGTGGTGAGATGCCTCAGTTGAAGAACTGTTGTAGATTTGCTTTTTATTTTTGAAGGAATCCAAAATATATTTTTCCTGGCATGGTAAATTGAGTTCCTAAAGTGGATTCCAAAAATAACTCAATTCTCTGTGAATATGGTGAAGTATAACTCCCATGATTGTATTAGCTTTTATGTCACAGTTGATGTTAAGATAGAGAGATTATATTCCTGGTCTTTAGTGTCTAATTACATGAGCTCTTAAAAGCAGAGAACTTTCTTCATCTGATGGCAGAAGTCAGAGAGATTTAAGGCATGAGAAAGACTAAATGTACAGTTGATGAACTGATGATTCAATGGGCCACATTAAAAGAAATTTAGTGGCTTTAGGAACTGAGAAGGATCATTGGCTAAAAGCCAGCAAGCAAAGGCGAGCCTCAGTCATACCCTGCAGCAAACTAAATTATGCCAATAATGGAATGAACTTGAACAATTCTCCCGTGAGAATCCACGTGACCAATAATTTGAGTTTGAACTTGTAAGACCCTGAACATAGAATCTAGGCAACCCCATCTCTAGACTTTAGATTTATAGATCTCTGAGTTTGAAAAAATAACCTTAGAGAAAAAATTATTGGTTTTATTAAAGCTCAAAAATCAAACATTAGCCATATGTTAAATGCCAACATTATGGACTTTTAAAAATCATTTTAAATATAAACTATGAATAGCCATGAATAAGCAAAATGAAGATGTGCCATCATTCAAACTTAATTTAAAAGAGAGATGCTTAGGAAGAGTGCAGTAATATAGCCAAAATGCCATAATGGCATTTTTGGTCAATGACAGGCCGCAATGATAGTGGTTCCATAAAATTATAATGGAGCTAAAAGATTCCTGTCACCTAATGACATTGTAGCTGTTGTGAGGTCATAGCACAATGCATTATATCCTGCTGCTCTGCCGGTCGTAGAAATGTCTAGCACATACAATTATGTGCAGCATATAATACTTGATAATTACAATAAACGACTGTGTTACTGGCTTAGGTATTTACTATTTACTATTACTTTTATCATTATTTTAGTGTGTACCCCTTCTACTTATAAACAGAAGAACTTCACGGTAAAACACCCTTAGGCAGGACTTTCAGCACATGTTGCAGAAGAAGGCATCGTTTTCATAGGTGACAGCTCTGTGTGGATTATTGTCCCTGAAGACTGTCCAGTGAAGCAAAACGTGGAGGTGGAAGACAGTGATTTGAATGATCCTGACCCTGTACATACTTGTGTCTTCGTTCTTAAAGAAATGTTTAAAAAGATATGTGTGTGTGTGTGTATATATATGTATACATTTTAAATAGGAAAAAGCTTATAGAATAAGGACATAAATAAAATATTTTGTACAGGTGTACAATGTGTTTGTGTTTTGAGCTCTTATTACAAAATAGTAAATAAGTTAAATCAAGTTTATAAAGTTAGACATTTATAGTGAGCTAAGGTTAATACATTATTGAAAAAAGAAACATTTTTTATACATTTACTGTAACCCAAATGTACAGTGTTTATAAAGCCTACAGTAGTGCACAGTAATGTCCTAGACCTTCACGTTCACTCAACACTCACTCGCTGACTCACCTGGAGCAGCTCGCAGTTCTGCAAGCTCTGTTCATGGGGTCTATATGGCATAGCTTTTAAAAAAAATCTTTTATATTGTGTTTTTACTGTACCTTTTCTGCATTTAGATATGTTTAGGTACACAAATACCTACCTTTATAATTGCCAACAGTATGCAGGACAGTAACATGCTGTATAGGTTTACAGCCTAGGAGTAATTATTGGTCTTGCCATGTAGCCTAGGTGTGTAGTGGGCTCTACCATCGAGGTCTGTGTAAGTACACTCTGTGATGTTTGCACCGAGGCAAAAATCACCTTGTGGTATGTTTTTTAGGCTGTATCCTTGTCATTAAGTAACACATGACTACATATATATCTTTATTTTGCATATTAAGTATTAAACTGAGAGACAGTATTTCAAAAAACTATATTTGACGTATGTAGTCAGATTTATCAATATATGATGAAATGCAATATGTGGCTAAATATAAATTCGGAGTTTATATTTTCTTTAAATTACCATCATATTATTTATTCAGTATCTAATCTATTTGCATTTACATATGAGAAAAAGAATTGTACTTTTCATCTACAGTTGCCTCATGCTAAGATTTCTCTTAATAAGGACTTAAATATTTAAGAAATTTCCTCTTTATAAGGAAATAAATAAAAATAAAGGTCATTTTATTGCAAAAGTGATTAAAAGAAATAATAAATATTCATCTCTATTTTTAAGGGAGGCTGATCCCGGGTGCACTGTGGCAGGTGGCAGTATAGACTTTTGTGAAGCAGCGGTGTGCAGTGATATGAGCAGCAGATGAAGAAGGAAGGAAATGAAGTCGCTCAATTCTAATACGGCATTATTACTCCTGTATTTGGAATCAACATGTGGAATTCATAGGTGTGAGTAACTCATTGTGCTGTGCCCTCCTGCTCCTTTCTTTTCTGGTCACAGTGCATTTCCTGTATATTTTTGTCTCTCTCTTGTGATTATTTTGCCATTCATTTCTAGTCAGATGTGTCTATCTCTCAAATTTGTGGAAAATAATAATTCCTTGATTTTCCTATCTCATTCTTTTACTTTTTTTTTTTTTTTTTAACATTCTTTTTCTCCTGGTATTATGAAGCTTTTTGCATCTGTTGGGCTTATATTTTTTTCTATATGATTACACCGAGAAATACAAAATATCAACTCTGCCTATTTGTGCTAGGGTTACTTATTTTGATGGCTTTAATATTAAGTGACCATCATTTAAAATCATGATTCAAGAGTAATAAATGTGACTTAATCGTACAAATGAACCATGAAAATGATCCAGCATGATTTGCAGATGACCAGATTGAAAACACTTTGAGTCATTAGAGTTGAAGCTTGTGAATAAAACAGGTAAGTTACTCTTCACTCGCTCTCTCCATTATCTTCATTTTTCTGTGTCTTCCTTCCATGATATTACAGTTAAGCAATTTCCAGTGAGATCACAAATCTGTTTCTAAATGCAAAATACTTTTTAAATTCCTTATCACATAACCTTTCAACATCTGATAATATTGGCCATTCTCTTCTTAAATCAACCTTACCTCTGAATATCTCAGCTTGTGTTCTTCCTACTTTCTACAACATTTCTTGTCCATATTCCTATTTGTTCCTATCCTCTTCTTCCCAGGCATGAAATGTTGAAGTCCTCAAAGTTCTCTCATGGCTCTAATTTATTATTCTGTATTTTCCCTGTAGATGATCTCAGCTACCAATTATAAGCAGGTGACTACTCCTTATTTTTGCATAACAAATATAGACTTATCTCAATTTATCTATCAATTTACAGTTTCCTTTTAGATGTCTGACAGCAGCTGAGACTTAATATGCCAGAAGCCAAGGTTTAAGACTTTATTCACTTGTTAGTTATCTATTGCTATGCAACAAATTACCGCCAAACTGGGTAGATTAGTAAAAATCTTTATGTATTTATTTTCTTTCACAGTTTCCCTAGGTAAGACATTTGAAAATGGCCTGACTAGATTATTTTGGCTTGAGGACTCTCAGGGGATTCAGTCAGATTTTGTTCATTACTGCAACCATTTGAAGGCTTTATTGCAGATAGAGAATACTCTTCGAAAGTGCTTTAATTACATGACTGACTAATCGGTGCTGGCAGTTATCAGAAGTCCTCAGATATTCTCCACAAGAACGTTTCTTGAGGGTAAAGTATCCTCATAACAATGGATGACTTCTTCCAGCGTGAGAAATCCAATAGACAAAGCTGGATGCTGCAAAATTAGCTACACAGAATTCTATTGGTTACCCAGGTCAGTCGTGATTCAGAAGGAGAAGGCAGGTCTGAAGAATGTGAGGATAATTGGCGGGGCACAAGAAGGCATGGCACAAGAATAATGAGGATTATTGGAGTTATATTGAGACTTCACTTCCTTAATGCATATGCTTATATTTTCTCTTCTTTTCGTAAAAATAGTTTAGCAAGCCAATAATCTAAGAGTCATTGTTGAAAGCTCCCTCCCCTTTAATATTTCATATTCACTTTATTGCCTATCCCTGTATTTTTTGCCTCTTCAGTGTGTTTATTTTTATTTTATTTCTCTTCTTATTTTTCTAGAGACAGGGTCTCATTCGGATGCTTAGGCTGGAGGGCAGTTGTGTGATCATCACTCACTGCAGCTTCAGAATCCTGGGCTCAAACTATCCTCCCACTTCAGCCTCCAGAGTAGTTGGAACTGCAGGCACATGCTAACATCCTGGCTAATTTTGTTTTTAAGTTTTTTATAGAGGTGGAGCCTCAATATGTTGCCCAGGCTGGTCTCGAACTCCTGGCTTCAAACAATCTTCCTGCCTCAACCTCCCAAAATGCTGGGATAACAGGAGTTGAGCTCTCATTCCCAGCCTCAAATGTTTCAAATCTACTAATTTTTGGATGCTACTGATACCACTGTAGCCCAAATATTTCCAATTGCAGGTGTTTTTATTTGCCTGAAGTTATTTATTTGCACTACAGTTAAAGTAAACGTTTTAAAACACAAAATACATTGTGCCATATGCAAACTGAAAATATACACGCATACCTCATTTTTTGGGCCTCATTTTATTGCACTTTACAGATGTTGTATTTTTTTGCAAATTGAAAGTTGTTGGCAATCCTGCATTGAAAAAATCTATCAGTGCCGTTTTTCCAACAACATATGCTCACTTCATGTCTTTGTGTCACATTTTGGTAATCCTCACAATATTTTAAACTTTTTCATTATTATTAAATTCATTATGGTGATCTATGATCAGCAGTCTTTGATGTTAACACTGTAATTGTTTGGGGGCACGAGGAACTGTGTGCATATACGATGGTAAACTTAACCGACACATGTTGTGTATGTTCTGACTGTTTCACCAACCAGACTCTGCCCTGTCTCTCCCTATCCTAAGGTCTCCTTATTCCCTGAGACACAAAAGTATTGAAATTAGGCCAATTAAAAACTCTACAATGTCCTCTACATGATCAAGTTAAAAGGAAGAGTCACAAGTCTCTTTAAATCAACAGCTAGAAATGATTAAGCTTAGTGAGATGGATTTCAAAAGCGAAGATAAGGTGAAAGCTAGGCCTCTGTGCCAAACAGTTGCTTACCCAAGTTGTGAGTGCAAAGGAAAAGTTCTAGAAGGAAATTAAAAGTGCCACTTCAGTGAACACACAGATGGTAAGAAAGTGAGACAGCTGGCCGGGTGTGGTGCCTCATGCTTGTAATCCCAGCACTTTGAGAGGCCAAGACGGGCGGATCATGAGGTCAGGAGTTCAAGAATAGCCTGGCCAACACGGTGGAACCCTGTCTCTACTGAAATTACCAAAAAAAAAAAAATAGCTCAGCATGGTAGCAGGCACCTGTAATCCGAACTACTTGGGAGGCTGAGGCAGGAGAATCACTTGAACCTGAGAGGCAGAGGTTGCAGTGATCCGATATTCACCACTGCATTCCAGCCCAGGCAACAAAGTGAGACTCTTTCCCCTCCCCCCACCCCCCCAAAGTAAGAAAGTGAAACAGCCCTATTGCTGATATGGAGAAAGTTTTGAAGATCTAGATAGATCAAACCAGCCACAGTATTCTTTTAAGCTAAAGCCTAACCCAGAGCAAGATCCTAACTCTATTCAATTGTATGATGACTGACAAAGACAAGGAAGCTGCAGAGGAAAAGTCTGAAGCTTGCTGTTTGGCTCATGAGGTTTAAGGAAAGAAGCCATCTCTGTGACATAAAAATACAAGGTGAAGCAGCACGTGCTGATGAAGAAGCTGCAGCGAGTTATCCAGAAGACCTAGCTAAGATCATTGATGGAGGTGGCTATATTAAACAAAAGATTTTCAATGTAGATGAAATAGACTTTTATTGGAAGAAGATCCCATCTAGGACTTTTATAGCTAGGGAGGAGAAGTCAAGCCTAGCTTCAAAGGACAGGCTGACTCTCTTGTCAGGGACTAATGCAGCTGGTGACTTTAAGTTGAAGCCAATGCTTATTTGTCATTCTGAAAATCCTAGGGTCCTAATAAATTATGCTAAATTTATTCTGCCTGTCCTCTATAAGAGGATCAATAAAGGCTGGAAGATAAGATATCTCTTTACAGTGCAGTTTACTGAATATTTTAGGCTTATTATTGAGACCTACTGTTCAGAAAAAAAAATGATTTGTTTCAAAATATTACCTCTCATTGACAATGCTCCTAGTCACCCAAGAGTTCTCGTAAAGATGTACAAGGAGATTAATGTTGGTTTCATGCCTGCTAATACAATATTCAAACTGCAGCCCTTGGATTAAGAAGTAATTTCAAATGTTAAGTCTTATTATTTAAGAAATACATTCCATAAGGCTGTAGCTGCCATGGATGGGGATTCTGCTTATGGATCTGGGCAAAGGAAATTGAAAACTTTCTGGAAATAATTCCCTTTTCTAGATGTCATTAAAAACATTTGTAGTTCATGGGAAGAGGTCAAAATAACATGAAGAGGAGTTTTGAAGAAGTCCATTTCTACCCTCATGAATGACTTTGAGGGATTTCTCCATAATGGTGGAGAAAATATCTGTAGATGTGGTGGAAATAGCAAGGAAATTAGAATTAGAAGTGGATTCTGAAGATGTGACTGAATTGCTGCAATCCTATGATCAAACTTAAACAGCTGAGAAATTGCTTCTCATGGATGAGGAAAGAGAGTGTTTTTTTGAGATGGAATCTACTCCTGGTGAGGATGCTGTGAACACTGTTGAAATGATAACAAAGGATTTAGAATATTACCTAAACTTAGTTGATAAAGCAGAGGCGGGGTTTGGGAAGATTTACTTCAATTTTGAAAGAAGTTCTTCTGTGGATTAAATGCTACGAAACATCATTGCATGCTACAGAGATACCTTCCTTGAAAGAAAGTCAATTGATGTGATAAATTTTATCATTGTTTTATTTTAAGAAATTGCTACAGCCACATTAACCTTCAACAGTCATCACCCTAATCAGTCACCGGCCATCAACATCAAGTCAAAACCTTTCACCATCCAAAAGATTGTGACTTGCTGAAGACTGAGATGATCATTCACAACTTTCAGTAATAAAGTATTTTTAATACAAGTATATACATTTTTCTTTTAGATATAATGATATTACACACAATAAACTATAGTATAGTGTGAACATAGCATTTATATACACTGGGGAACCCACAGATTTATGTTACTTACTGTGCTGGGGAACCCAAAAGTTTTTTTTTTACTCACTTTACTGCAATGTTTGCTTAATTATAGGTTTGGCATTTTCCTGCTTCACCAGCTACAACTCATGTGATATTCCCCTGTCTCTATGTTTTCAGACATACACAGAACCATTTAGGCTTTTTGGTTTGCCATCTTCCTGTGCACATGGAGATTTAGCTCCTTCTAACCGTATTACTCATTTATTTCATGTTTTCTCAGTTAATTAACATCATACCATTTTTTATGTCTTACTTCCTCAAGAAAAATTCACATTTCCTCTCTCTAGGATAAATTTTGTATAATATGTTACCAATGCAAGATTCTTGCACTCTTGTTTCTTACAGGGTTATAATTTTACTTTTGGGCGGGCTTCCCCTTTGTATGTCCTATCCGTTTAGCTACATTAGTGTTTAACCACATTTTATGCATCTTTGTCTTTCTGATCTCCCATTTAACCAAAAACCAAGAATATGGAGGTAGGAATATTGTAAGGTTTTTGCTTATTTGTTTTGCTTTTGTTCATCATGATAAAGCTGAATGTCAATGTACTATTAAATACTTACTGAAGAGAAGTCCCTAACTGCTGGTGTGACATATACAAAAAAAAAATGAGTTATGGTATCCACTTGGGTTTGAAAAAGTCAGCATAATCATGGTAACATCACGTTTAGGTAAATGACTCAGTCACATGTGCTAAGGTTAAGGAAAATTGTGTTTTGAGAGAGAAGAACTAGTTCATCTCCCTTGAGTTGTATTCCTAACATTCACAAACTCATGGTACTTAATTCAACTTTCTTTGTCCTTTGGCCACATTTGTGCAATATTATGCCAATACTTGGCCTATTTGATAACAACCATTGAAAAAACAAAACACGTGGCCTACAAACCCACAGTCAAAATAAATTCCATAAGTATATGAATATATGATCTGATGAGCCAATTAATCAGTTAATTCATGGCTACACAATAATCCTAGGAAGACATGCAACTCAAACAGTTAAGCACCTGGCATATGTAAAATATTATGCCATGTGTTTATCTACATAAAAGACCATATGATATGTTCATTTAAGTTGCTTAAGGTTTATTCAGTAAGATAACTTTGACATAGCTATTTATAATTTAAGTTAAACTGTAAAAAGTGTCTTAATATGGCATAAAGTGTTTTCCTTATGCTCTAGAACAGTTTTTCTTGAGGGTTGGGAATTTTCAGGCTTGTCATTCATCTTCTGCCATTTCAGCAATCTACCAATACTACTTTGCCATTGTACAAAAGCAAAAGAAAATATGTCTCAGTGAATCAAATACTGACTTTTATTAAAACACCAGAGAACCTATTCTAATAAGAAAGTCACTGAGTAATACCTGATCCTGTGCCTCTCAGCCCCAAATTTTTAGAAACAAGTTAAATACTTCGCTTGGAGCCTACTATTGTGTAAATTTTCATAGGCAACCGCTTAACCAATAGCTCCAAGTCAGAAACATCTCAAGCCTGTTAGCATATCTTCATGTACTCAATAATTATCATGAAATTTAAATTTTAGCTATTTTGTTTTCTATCCCAGTTAGAGAAAATGGCTAGAATTTTAGAAAAAGAAAGTTTATTCACTTGTTTTAAACAATGAGAACGTTTGTGTGGGTGTTTGTGTGTGTGAGCTTTTAACAAAAAGAAAAGATTCTAGCTGCCTTGTTCAAATGTTTAAGAGAGCTTCTTGACAAACATAAGTTTTATCACAAATGCAGACAAAGCACTGTGGAAAAAGAAAGTGGCAAATCAGAAGTTGAATTGAGGTACAAAATGAAGTGACTGATAGTGTGATTTCAAGTGGATTTGGAAAGGCTGCCTGGAAGAAATAGTATGAGAGTATTAAAAATAGGTTGTTCTGTGGAACACAGCATATAAGAAGAAAGAGCTCAGACAAGAAAAAATATGATGAACAAAACATTGCATTTGAAAATTGCCAACTACATTTGGTAAATAATGAGTCTCAAATGGCGATACTAAATATTCAATGTATGGCAGCATGGAGTAAGCACTGTGAATGTAAATTATTTGCAGGTCATACTGTGAGAAAAGAGTTGGATTATATTCTGCAGACAACATATTTAGAGCTTTTCATTAGGAACAGATAGCCTTAGAATTTATATATTTGTGAATCCAAATGCCTAACATGTGCACAAATTTGGTAGTTGATATTAATTTTCAAGAAATTAAAAAATGAATGAGTAGACATTTTAATTATTATTTTTTAAAATTTAACTCAAGTTAATCTTTGTAACAAATCAATTTATATTTATACTAAATATACACTGTTATCTACCTTGTTTTTATGGGTAGGGGAAGAAATAGGGTGAGGAATAATGAAAACATACCAAAACCTCTTCTTCACTTCACGAATCCCTCTTCAGCATGTAATAATATACCTGTTTTTCCAGAACTCAGAACTTTTCAGAACTGTGTCATCACATGATATTAGCATCATTTCTCTAAGCAAAAGGGAATTTTTTTTTTTTATCTTGAGGAAACAGGTTTAAGTCAAATGCAGAATGCTAAGAAAAGTTTTGCAGTGTTTTGCTGACATCTCACGAAGTCTACAAAAGCCACGCTGAACACTCAGTAACAACAAATGTTAGCCATTATATCCATTATATTTTGGTTCATCTTTAGATATTTTTCTTTTTTTTTTTTTTTTTGCCTGTGACGGAATCTCGCTCTGTCGCCCAGGATTAGAAGCCGATTAATCAAATTTGTAGCACCTCATTTGGTTGCTTTTTTTTTTTTTTTTCACTGCTGCAATGAATTCTGCCTTTAGCTAATGAATGATGCTGCTGATAACAGAGGACATTTTAATCATGGTGCACTGATGATAAATGGTCATTCTAGTTAATCAAATGTCGTTTGACAGAGTATTGTCTTTGGAGTTTGCACAGGTAGTGA
This sequence comes from Mandrillus leucophaeus, assembly GCF_000951045.1. Classification (NCBI taxonomy): domain Eukaryota; kingdom Metazoa; phylum Chordata; class Mammalia; order Primates; family Cercopithecidae; genus Mandrillus; species Mandrillus leucophaeus. Next base: position 3,688,148 of record NW_012101343.1, read on the forward strand.
TTCAAAGTTGGGAGTCATGTGGTAGAGTAGAAGAAACATTGTAAGATTGCTTTAAATAATGTTGTTTGACCATGACATGAAAAATGAGAGGCTGAATCCTGCAAGAATTTTTAAACCAACATTTATAATAGTTACTAAAATAAACTATGCTAAAAAACTTATAAGAAAAATTATATTTAGTTAAACATTACATACTGAACTGTTTTACAAATCAAGTATATTTTTACATTTTGCTTGATTTAACTACAAATACATGCTAAGAGAATGGCCAATATACTATGAATTTATCTATTGTCATCGAAATAATTTTTGGAAGGATAGATGCCTGGCATATGAGCCTTTGTCTTAAAAACTACAGATTTTAAAAATGCACAAAATATACAATTTGTTGAATGGATTTCGCTTAAATATTGAGAAAGCTTCATAATAGTTTTATGATTTTTTTACATGTATGAAGGGGCAGATACTATCACAATAAACATCATTGTGGTTCTTCTTGTTTAGCATGGTAGAGTGTAGGGTAAAACCACAGTTCACAATTTTCAAAAAATAAAAATAGAAAAGTAACAACAATATTGAGCCTGTAGCTAATGGAAGAGTGATGTCACACACAAAAATAATCTTTAGCAGTTTGGCTTGATGCAGCCAAGTAAAATATGTAAAAACATTGCCTAACCTAATATCCTCTTATAGAAAAAAATCCCTAGGAACGGATGTTAAACCAGAAGGGCAAAATCTATGGTCATAAAGGAAGAGGATTTGTCTTTATACAAGTTATCCCTTGGGACAATAATGTTGTATAAATATGCATCTCAAAACTCAGACATAAAGGAACTAATTATTTATTTTGCTAATGATTCTACAGTTCAAAGACTTAGAATAAAAAAGGGATAATAGTAACTTTTTATGTGAAGAACGCTTTTGTGGCTTTAACCACATAATAAATTTTAACATTACCAGTTATAGATCATGTTGATATGTACCCTTCCAACATGCTGCTGCAAAAGTTACTCTTTGTCTCTGTGCTATTCTTCTTACCTTTAGTCAAATCATGAGAGCACATCTGATATATCAAAAAAGGTACATTCTTTAAAATAACTGACTAGTACTCTTTGAGATTCTCAAGTTTATAAAAAACAAGAAAAGATTGAGAAATGGTTACAGATTAGAGGGAACAAAAGAGACCTGGGGACAAAATGCAATCTGATATTGTGAGTTATATCATGGAACTGAAAAAATAAACATTTGTGTAAAACTGGTAGAAATCTGATTAAACTCTACAGCTTAGTTAATATTACAAATGTTAATTTCTTAGTTTTGATAAGTGTCCCATGATTATGGAAGATAAGAGAAACTGGGTGTAGCTCTATCGATACATAGGATTAACAGATTTAACATATCAAAGAGAATTAGTGAAGGAAGGTTCCAAACTGAAATTCAAAAATAAAACATAAAAAATATTTTTAAAGAGTGTTTAAGAGATAGGTGGGATGAAATAAAACCTTCTAAAGTAACTGAAATTTGAATTTCAGAAATAATGTAGAGAGAGAATGGGGATGATATAATATTTAAAGTTATATTTTTGAGAGTTTCCAAAAACTGGTGAAAAACATTACTCTGTAGAGTCAAATACCTTGTGGATTCTAAGCAGAATAAATATAATGGAAGCCATTCATAGGCACCCCAGAGGCAATCTGCTTAAAGTTAAAGTGTAAAGAAAATATTCAGAACAGTGTGGGGTAGGGTAGAGCATCATAACAACATAAAAAACACAGCAAAAGACTCAACAGAAGTGACAGAAGTCAAGGAAAGGGAAGGATACCTTTAAACTTTAGAGGGGAAAAGAAAAGATGGAAAAAAGCTGTCAATCTAAAATTTTATACCCAGTGAAAACATTCTGCAGAACTAAAGGCAAATTTTAGCTGTCCTGTGAGTGCAGCAAGAAAAAAAAATCAGAAAGGATAACTGTATGAGTACAGAGATCAATGTTAATTACATCTCATGATGTTAACAATGTATGTAAAATTAAAATGCATGATAACAGTAATGTAAAATGCCACAAGGATGTAAATGGAGGAAAGGTATTCTAAGATTCTAGCAGTATCAGAAGTTGCATTTAGAATGTTATAAGAACTACATATTTTTATCTGGGGTAGCAACTTAGAGGGGAAAAAGTCATCTATGAAGTTAATTAAAAAATGTGTATATATATATGCACCAACAAAAACAGGCCAAATAGTGGAAAAAAGGATGCATAGAAATTGGGTCAAATAAAAAAATAGATGTTGACATAAACACAACTATATTGTTAGTTATGATAAATGTATATGGACTATGTACTATACATAAAAAAATAAAACTCTAAAAAACCTGTAAAACTAAAGTACATGTGCCATTTATAAGAGGCATATTAAGTATAAAGAAACATTAGTTGAATGTAAAAGAAGGAACATGATATGCCATACCACAGCACTCCCAGAAGAGTTGGCCTTTCTGTACCAATATCATCCAAAGTGGAGTTTAAGGCATTAATTCAGTATTAATGTCAAAGTTGAAAGTTTGAAATAACAAAGGAGCCAATTCACTCTATATAACATTTTTAAATACACATGCACCCCAAAATATATATTTGAAATGTAAAGATAAAATTTGAAATAACTGAAAGGAAAAATAGGTATACTGTTGTATTGACACAATTTAAGGCATATCTGTTATTATTAACAATATAGCAACATAATACTAATATTAACAATATGATGTCTGATATGGTTGGATGTGTATCTCTTCCAAATCTCATGTTGAAATGTGATCTCCAGTGATGGAGGTGGGGCCTAGAGGTGGGTATTTGGGCCGTGGAGGTGGCTTGGTGCCCTCCCCACTGTAATAAATGAGTTCTTACTCACTTAGTTCACAAAAAAGCTGGTTGTTCAAAAGAGCCTGATGTCTCTCCTATTCTGTCTTTTGCTATGTGACATGCCTGTTCCCCCTCCACCTTCTGCCATGAGTAAAAACTTTCTGAGGCCTCACCAGAATCGAAGCAGAATCCAGTACAGCCATGAGCCAAATAATCCTCTTTTCTTTATAAATTATCCAGTCTTAGTTATTCCTCTATAGTAATGCACAATGGACTAATACCGTGGTTCATAAAGCACCTTTCAAGAAGTTTCAAGAAATCATTCAGAGAATCTTCACTGATGACTGGGAAATGAAGCTTGAAGCTAAAAATAAAGCTAGGAAGGATAAACAGAAAACTTCCTTCATATTTTGAAATTAAGCAACACACTTCTAAATAAGCCATAGGAAAAAGGAAACCACATGGAAAATAGGGAATTTATTTAACTGAATAATGGAGATATGATATATGAAAATTTAGTGGATTAATATACAGCAGTGATTGGAAATTTGTAGCCTCCAGTTGATATGTCAGAAATGAAAAAACTCTAAAAACAATCTATCGGCCGGGCGCGGTGGCTCAAGCCTGTAATCCCAGCACTTTGGGAGGCCGAGACGGGCGGATCACGAGGTCAGGAGATCGAGACCATCCTGGCTAACACAATGAAACCCCGTCTCTACTAAAAATACAAAAAAATTAGCCGGGCGTGGTGGCGGCCCCTGTAGTCCCAGCTACTTGGGAGGCTGAGGCAGGAGAATGGCGGGAACCCGGGAGGCGGAGCTTGCAGTGAGCCGAGATCGCGCCACTGCACTCCAGCCTGGGCGACAGAGCGAGACTCCGCCTCAAAAAAAAAAAAAAAAAGAAAAGAAAAAAACAATCTATCTATCACAGGAAGTTCCAAAAAGAAGAGCAAGTGAAACCCTCAAGAATATTAATGAGAAATAATAAGTATAAGTATAAATTATTGAAATGGAATATGGATCATAAGGAAAATAAATAATGCCAACATTTGATTCTGAGTAATGTTAAATTTACATGAACTAGATTTAGTCATTTCCAAATGCACATAAACTTCAAAAGATCATGTTGTATACAATAAATACATAAAATCATATCTATTAATTTTAAACAATAACACTAATATAAGATCAAGAAAAACATTTAGAAAATATAAATTATCCAGAGAAAGAATAAAAAACAACAGATTACTGTAAGTCATTCAGATTTTTTTAAATAAGGAAAGAATATTAAGAAAAAATATTTCACAAACTGGGCAACTTTTTAAGAAACAGGACATCAAAACTAACCCACAAAAAATAGAAAATCTGGGCATTTCTAAATTTAGCTTAAACAATTCAATTCATTAGTTAAAACAGGGGTCCCCAGCTTCCCTGGGCTGCAGACAGGTACTTGTCTGTGGCCTTTTAAGAACTGGGCCACATAGCAAGAGATGAGCAGCCAGCAAAGGAGCATTAGCACCTGAGCTCCACTTCCTGTCAGATCGGTGGCAGTGGCATTAGATTCTCAAAGGAGTGCAATCCCTGTTATAAACAGTGCATGTGAGGAATCCAGGGTTGTGTGCCTCTTATGAGAATCTAACTGATGCCTGATGATCGGAGGGGGAATAGTTTCATCATGAAACCATTCCCCAACCCTGTCCATGGAAAATATTTTGTCTTTCACAAAGCAGGTCCTTGGTGCCAGAAAGGTTGGGGACCACTGAGTTAAAATGTTTATATATAAGAAATTATAGAATTCATTCTTTGGCAGTAAATTCTATCAAGTATTTATGAAAGTGACAGCCTAAGTCTTACAAAAACAAGTTCTGCCAGGAGGCCAAGGTAGTGTTCCCAGTGGGTCTTTGTTCTTAGAACTCCCAAGATGGTGGCCACCGCTCTGAAGACGGCAGTAAGAGTTTTGCTCTCTGACCTGAAGCTCTTGGTCTCACGGATTCCAAGGAATGGAACCTTGGGCCATGCAATGAGTGTTATAGCTCTATTAGAAGTTGTGGGTCATGGAAGAGAACCGTGGAACCCAGCAACTAGTGTTCAGCTCAATTAGGATGAACCCGGGCACTTAGTCACATGGGAACAATGGGGAGCCTCTAGCCTGAACGGGAGTGGTAATGGGTGCCTCCCTGGATCAGAAACGCAATGGACACCCTGCCAGATCCAGAGGGGTGGAAGTTAATGGCAGGTCTGTGACGGTGGTGAACAGCAGTGGTGGATGGTGAGCAAAAGCTCAGCCTGAGCCAGAACAAACACAGACCAGAAGAGTGTGCAGTGGCAACATTTAATAAAGTGAAAACAGAGCTCCCATACGATGGGAGGGGACCCAAAGCGGGTTGCCTACTCCCGGCTCGAATGCCTGGGGCATATATCCCAATCATTGTCCCTCCCCCTGTGCTCTCAAGTGATATATGATTTGGCTATTTCTTTATTTCCTGCTTTTAGCCTAATTTGTATTTTAATGAACCCTCTTTACTACCTGATTGAGCTGAGTTACAAGCCCCGTGTTTAAAGGTGGGCATGGTCACCTTCCCCAGCTAGGCTTACGAATTCTTAGTCAGCCTAGGAAATCCAGCTGGTACTGTCTTTTAGTCCTCCCTCTCAACAGGAAACCCCAAGTGCTTTTGTGGAGATTGGCTGACGACTACTCTAACTGCTTCCTGCTGAATTGGGGCATAGTAGGGATCATGCAGTTGAGATTTCCTCGAGAGGGGTGCCTTCGATGTCATCAACATCGGAGCATGGGCTAGCAGGCCGGTCCGGGGGTCCGTGGTAGATCTTAGTTATGGACTGTATCTGGGGCTCCATTTGAGGAACATTTGTAGTTTTACAGCTTTGATTCTGGAATAGACAAACTTAACAAAGAGGTTAAAGATACAGGGATTGAAATGTCTGGCCTGCAGTACAGGGGATTATTTCTTTGGCACACTTCACAGGTCCTGACTATCTCCTTGATAGTTTTGAAAAGGCCTGGTCCAGTAAATAATGATTTGGCCATCTGATGGGTACTATCCATGCCTAAGTGAAAGGTTTGGTGAAGGATTTTAAGTAATTTCCATTGGTTAGCTGCAGGCAAAAGTATTTTTCCTTATTCAGTGACTAGCCATCCTGAGGGGAGGAAACTACGTCCTTGTGAGCTTCCCCATTCTATTTCTTCTGCTGAGTACTGGGGTTTGGTTTCCTGGAGGGGACCTTCGATAAGCATTTCTAATGGAGGGTCCCGCCTTGCGGCACTTTTGCCTTCAATATCCGCTTGGCGGTTCCCTTCTATTTCCCTTTCCTTTCCTTTCTGATGACCCTGGTAGTGTAAGACTACCACCTCTTTAGGTTTTTGCACAGCCAATAATCATCTCCTAATGGCTTCCCGATGTTTGGTAGGTGTTCCCTCAGAAGTTAGGAATTCCCTTTCTCTCCATATTGCTGCGTGGGCATGGAGGACTAAGCATATTTAGAGTCTGTATATATATTTACCCTTTTTTCCTTCTCTGAATTCTAGTGTATAACAGCTCCTGCTTTTGCTAGGACGTTTCTCCCTAACAAAGGAGTGGAGCGTTTAGGCGTAATTAGAAAGTAACGTGAAAGGAATAAAGTTCCCCAGTCACAACTTAGTGGCTGGGAGAAGTATCTAGTGACTGCCTGTCCTAGGACCCGTTGGTTAGTGACAGATCTGGAAGACAGTTGTCTGGGACAGGAGAGTAAGACTGAGAAGGCTGCACCAGTGTCCAGCAGACAGTTAACCTCCTGGCTCCTGTCTACCCGGGTCAAGCATACCCGGGGCTCTGTGAGGGTGATGGCATGGGCTGGCACTTGCCCCAGGCACCCTCAGTCCTGCTGCTGGATCATTTGGCTGGTGGCTTCTGACTCAGAGGACCTTCGTCCTCTGGGGCAGTGGGCCTTCCGTGATTCCCTTGACATAAGGGGCATGGACAAGGGGACAATCTTTTATAAAGTGTCCTTGTAGACTACATTGGGAGCAAGCCCTATTAGGCATTCAATTTGCCTAGCCTTTCCCTGTTCCAGAGCCTCAAAAGTCCACTTGCCTGAGGGCCATGACTAAAGTGGTGGCCCCCCGTTTTTTTATCCTGTTTGTCCCGTTCCACCTGCTCCTCCTGATCTCTATTATAAAAAACCAAGGTTGCCAAGTTCAATAGGGTTTCCCAGCTAGGCTTACGAATTCTTAGTCAGCCTAGGAAATCCAGCTGGTACTGTCTTTTAGTCCTCCCTCTCAACAGGAAACCCCAAGTGCTTTTG
>NW_012101343.1:3695349-3700287 GCF_000951045.1 Mandrillus leucophaeus
CTGACTCAGAGGACCTTCGTCCTCTGGGGCAGTGGGCCTTCCGTGATTCCCTTGACATAAGGGGCATGGACAAGGGGACAATCTTTTATAAAGTGTCCTTGTAGACTACATTGGGAGCAAGCCCTATTAGGCATTCAATTTGCCTAGCCTTTCCCTGTTCCAGAGCCTCAAAAGTCCACTTGCCTGAGGGCCATGACTAAAGTGGTGGCCCCCCGTTTTTTTATCCTGTTTGTCCCGTTCCACCTGCTCCTCCTGATCTCTATTATAAAAAACCAAGGTTGCCAAGTTCAATAGGGTTTCCAAGTTTTACTCTAGGCCTAAGGTGGACTTCTGAAGTTTTTTCTAATGTCTGCAACTGACTGAGTGATAAACTTATCCTTTAAGATTAGTTGGCCTTCGATAGAGTCAGGTGACAGAGAGGTGTGCTTCCTCAATGCCTCCCTTAGTCTCTCCAGAAAGGCAATAGGATTTTCTTCCTTTCCCTGTGTTATAGTGGACATCTTTAAATAATTTATAGGCTTCTTCCTAGTTTTCCTTAGTGCTTTTAGCATGCAAGTTAGCAAATGTCTGCGGCACCAATCTGCATGTTCTGATTCTGCGTCCCAATGAGGGTCTACACTGGAAACTGCCTGCTGGCCTGTGAAGAATTGTTCTGTTTCCTCTGTTGTCATCCTATCACTGACCTGATTGAGATGCCAGAGGTCACCAGACTCTCAGTCTGCAATTATGGCAGCACTTCTCTCATTTGGGGTTAGTGTCTGATCTAGCAGTAACATTATATCTCTACATGTCAGATCAAAGGATTGTCCTAACCCTTGTAAAAACATCAAGATAGCCATCAGGGTTATCTGAGAATTTACCTATTTCTATTTTAATTTGCTTCAAGGCTAACAGGGAAAAAGGTACATACATTTTGGGCCAAATTCTCCAGAATACATCTTAGGGGCATTTTTGCCTTGTAGGGAACATTTCCCATGTGAAAAAAGAACATAGGGATGCCAGCAGCCCTAGTCATGTTCCAATGAGCATTAGTCCTAGAGCATCCTCTATGGTCCTAATGCTTATTCCTTTCCAGGATGCATAACCACTCATGGACCTCTGCTTATCGAATTAGTGACGCTCACCATTGTAGCAGTTCTACAGCTGTTTTCCTGCCTTTCATGACTACAAAGAAAGGAGTCCCAGCCGCTGGATTCTAGTGGTCCTTTACCAGCATGCCCAACATTGCCTTTCTGCTCAGGGGTGAGTCCTAGAGCTGGGCTAGGTTCCTGAGTATTTCATAACAACCCAGCTGCGCCATCAAGATGCATTCCCATAAACTACAGTTCTTATGTAAATTCGTTTCAGAGAGGGTGTAGGTAACCTTTTGAGTCAGGATTGAGATAGAGTTTTTTTGATTCTGTAAGTGCTTTAAGGCTTGGCTGAGTGCAAACAGCTGGCACATTTGAGCAGCCCAATTACTAGGCAATTCTCCTAACTCTGCTTCCACAAGAGTTTCCCTATCAATTACTGAATACCCATTGTGGTTTTCTCCCTCAGTCACCTGGGAGGAACCATCTATCTTCCTGCCCTGAAGGGAGTTTGTCCTAAATCTGGTCGGACCTTTGTATGGTAATTAAGATTTAAATCCCTCGTTAGGAAACCTGCTGGGGTAAGGGAATTTTCAGTGGTTAATGTTAAATCGCATTTTTCTAACAGAATAGCCCCATACTTTAAGATTTTTAGTTAGTAAGCTACCTTCTTCTTTTTTTTTTTTTGACTTAGGTTTGTTCTGAACTGGTGAGTTGTGCTCACAATGAGGTTTCCTCTAAAAGTTATTTTTTCTATTTTGTTCTGTTAGCTAAGCAGTTGCTGCTACAGATTGAATGCATTTGGGCCTTCCCTTTAATTTACTCAATTCGCTTTCATCCTGATCTGTTATGCGGTCGCAGACCCAGTTCCAGTTGTAAAATACGGGTCATCAGTTCTAAGGCCCTGGCCAAGGAGTCAGGGCTTGGAGATTGTATTGCAGAGGGGTAAGCTGGGTAGAAATTGGGGAAGGAGAGCATCTTACACAATGGGAGAACAATCCTCCTTGACATTTACAAACTTGGGGCCATGGCTCATAATAGAACTTGGGGCCCTGGCAAGGGTGGTGGGGAACGGGTCCCACATAACTACCCAAGTCAAGAGCTATATACCTAAATTGGGAAGGACACCAGGACAAGAATCCCTGGGTTCATAGCCTAGGTGCCTAAGGACACAGCGTAGAGCTTCCTTAGATCCCTTTGGAAATACAACCTGCTCTAATACTTGGGAGAGGAAGTGAAAGTCTGAAGCTAATAGGAGGCAGGGATTGGAGGAAGTAGATTCAGTGGTAAGTAGAATTTTGGGGCTGCACTTTCAAGAAAGTCATGATCAGGACCCAGGAGGTATGGATCAGGAGGAGAGGTAGGGGCAAATGCATGGGCAACTGTTGACTAGAGACTTCTGACTGTGCCATGATCTCGACTGGCCAATGCCTGGAGTTCAGGATAACAGCTTTCTGCTTCCAGTTGACCCTAGGCTTCCCCAGGAAAACTGAGAAAGTGGAAGCTGGTTGCAGGCAGACCTATGTTCTCAACCCAGAAGGGTTGGGCATTGTTAGAAAGCCTTTTCCCAGGAAGCCTCACACCTGAGTCTTTAGTACGGTGGCCACGCTAATCATTCTTAACTGTCCAACAGGTGCCTGGTATTTTCCTCCAATTCTAAGGAAGGATTGGACAGAATAGCAAGAGAAAGTGGTCCAATATTACTCACTGCTTTTGAGAATCCCTGTACGGGCCACCAAATGTTACCAGCGGGTCTTTGTTCTTAGAACTCCCAAGATGGTGGCAGCCCCTCCCAAGATGGCAGCAAGTCTTTTGTTCTCTGACCTGAGGTGCTTGGCCTCACAGAATCCAAGGAATGAAACCTTGGGCCATGTGGTGAGTGTTACGGCTCTATTAGAAGCCGTGGGTCATGGAAGAGAACCGTGGAACCCAGTGACTAGTGTTCAGCTTGGTTAGGACGAACCTGGGCACTTAACTGCGCGTAAACAATGGCGAGCCACTAGCCTGAATGGGAGTGGTAATGGGTGCCTCCCTAGATCAGAAATGCCGTTGACACCCTGCTGGATCCAGAGGGATGGAAGTCAACGGTGGGTCTGTGACGGTGAACAGCAGTGGTGGATGGTGAGTGAAAGCTCAGTTCGAGCTGGAACAAACACAGAGCAGAAGAGTGCGCAGTTGCAAGATTATTATTTTTTTTTTTTTTTTTTTGAGACGGAGTCTCACTCTGTCGCCCAGGCTGGAGTGCAGTGGCCGAATCTCAGCTCACTGCAAGCTCCGCCTCCTGGGTTCACGCCATTCTCCTGCCTCAGCCTCCCCAGTAGCTGGGACTACAGGCGCCCGCCACCTCGCCCGGCTAATTTTTTGTATTTTTTAGTAGAAACGGGGTTTCACCATGTTAGCCAGCATGGTCTCGATCTCCTGACCTCGTGATCCGCCCGTCTCGGCCTCCCAAAGTGCTGGGATTACAGGCTTGAGCCACCGCGCCCAGCCGCAAGATTATTAATAGAGTAAAAACAAAGCTCCCATACAATGGGAGGGGACCCAAAGGAGGTTGCTCACTCCTGGCTTGAATGCCTGGGGTATATATCCCAATCATTGTCCTTTGCCCTGACAGCACAGGGCAAAGGACAATGATTGGGATATATACCCCAGGCATTCAATATGATTTGACTAGTTTTTTACCTCCTGCTTTTAGCCTAATTTGTATTTTAGTGAGCCCTCTTTACTACCTGATTGGTCGGGTGTAAGCTAAGTTACAACCCAGTGTTTAAAGGTGGGTGTGGCCACCTTCCCCATCTAGGCTTAGGAATTCTTAGTTGGCCTAGGAAATCCAGCTAGTCCTGTCTCTCAGTAGGATTGTTTGAAGCCAGGAGTCTGAGACAAGCCTGGGCAACACATTGAAATGCAATCTCTACAAAAAATTAAAAATTAGCCAGGTGTGGAGGCATGTGCCTGTAGTTCCACTGTTTGGGAGACTGAGGCAAGAGGATAGCTTGAGCCTAGGAGTTTAAGGCTAAAGTGAGCTGTGATTGTGCCACTGCACTCCAGCTGGCAGTGCAGGTGAAACATTCCTGTCAGCCTAGGGTCCAAGTGACAGAGCATGACCCTGTCTCTAAAGAAAAACATAAACAAAACAACCCAAATTTCTTCCAGAGTATAGAAATAGGTTTCTATATGATGGTAAAACAAATAATCTTTCAGAAGAAATTCTAAGAGAACATCTTTATGACTTTGAATAAGGTTAAACAAGTATGTCACAAACAGTAGACACATAATTCGTAGGAAATCATAAAAATTAATAACGTTCATTTATCTAAATGCAATTAGATTATCTAATTTTTATTGTTGGCATCAACAAAATCCTGTGAAAGAATTGAGAAGGATTGACAAATTCTACCTGAAATTATTCGTGAGAGGAAGAAAAGAAATCAGAGAACAGTTTACATCTGAGTGAACCTTAAAAAATGAGCAAATATTTAGAAATTAAGGAACAAGGGAATATTCCGTGAGGATACAGATACATGAGCAAAAGCTTATGGAGTGAAACTACGTTCATATTTAGAGGACATATTTAACTAATTAATTAGAATGACTAATATGTTAAATAATTGTGTATTTCTTCCAAAACTAGTTATAAAACTAGCTTTTTGTGAAATTCATTGTCATATTTTTCTGTATTATATAGATTAAAATACAATAAATTTTAAAATATATAGGACAAACCACTGTAAAAAACCTTTTTTAGGCTGGACATGGTGGCTTATGCCTGTAATCCCAGCACTTTGGGAGGCTGAGGTAGGCAGATCACACAGTCAGGAGATCAAGACCATCCTGACTAACATGGTGAAACCCTGTCTCTACTAAAAAT
>NW_012101343.1:3701994-3704951 GCF_000951045.1 Mandrillus leucophaeus
AAAAAAATTTGACTTAGTCTAACATTAACTTTTATCAGAGTAACTAAGTGGAAGGTTCAGTTGAAAGACTGTTTCTATGTATATCATAATATAGTTCCACACAATGAAATCTAAAATTCACATCACAACTGCCATTTCTTAAGCAGCCTGCATATGAACGTCTTAAAAATTGTACGGCATTCTTATATCTTAGCACAGTATCTCCTGGGCAAATGCATCTGAGAAAAGAACAGGAATCAAGGGTCAGTATCTCATCTTTTTCCTGCTGAGCCCATCCATGCACAAAGCTTCCTTTTGAAGACAGAGAGAGCTTTGTGCTTGAATTCATTCTGCAGGGAAACAGCCAGAGAACTGAAGTCAATAGATGTAGTGTGTAGTTGTGATTGCAGGATGCTCCCCCCTAACCGGTGTCACATTTGAATGAAATCTGCAAGCTCCCTTTTCTTTCAGGTGATTCTCAGAAGTGTTCTGTGCTCATTCTCTGTGGCTTCCCCAACTTTTCTATAACTGGATGTAAAATCTCTAGCTCAGGGCTAAAATTCTCAAAACTAGCCCCAAGTGAATTAAAGCTCAAGTTGATAGAAAAGGATTCATGATGCCTGTTGCAAACTTAGAATTTCTAACAGAGTACAGACAAGTAATAATAACAATAACAATGAAAAAATAATAATAATTTATTTATTATGTGATTAAATGTTACTTTGTACGTCAGTCAGTTAACCAACACATATTTTGCAAAGCAGCTATTCAAGTTAATATTTCACTTACATTCTGGAGATATTTCCCTTGTCTTCAGGTTTTCAAGCTAGATTTATAAGAAAAAAATGATTATACCAACTGTTATTTTTCTCTGACATTAGTTGTTAAACAGTATATACAGTAATGCTTACTCTGTGCCAAGTACATTTTTAGAACCTTGAATTTTTTATTATGAGGATATATGAGTTAACTGAGAGACATGGAGAATCTAGTGACCTGCCAAAAGTCACATAATTTGTAAGCACTGGATTAAAAACCAGTTTGGCTCTAAAATTCATTCTTATACACATAACATCCTATAGCTAATATAGATAACATATCATTTACATCCTTCTTAGATTTTGATTAAGAAATTTAATAATGCAATGGAACTGTATTCTGTAAGAAATGAATTCATAGGTAGAAAAGTCATTCAAGATACTTTCATTACTAACTTTCATGCTTTGATTTATTATCCAAATTTATTTCAATTGTCCCAACCTCAGTGTAAGTCATTGAAATTATTGAGATAAAAGTAGAAAAAGTCCCTGCCTCTCAGATAGTAAAGCTGTTTACTTATTTGCCCCCAAACACTGCATAATTGTGTACCATTCACAAATGATATACAAGTGGCCAGTTGGTATAAATAAGAACAATGGGTTGACATGAGGTGCCTACAGCAATCTATTAACTCCTTTTAGAATATTAAGGGTTTCTTAGTGTTCCCAGCGGGGTGGTGCTGCCAGAGAATTTCAAGAATAAATACAGTGCTCAGTACAGGTATAGTGGTCGAAAGACATCAGGAGGTTGTGCCAAAGGAACAGGAAACTCCCCATAAACAGCAGCAGTGGATGAACCTCTGATGCAGCAGGTCAGTGCAATTCATAAGGTAGTAGACGCCAAGTCAGGGATGGAGCAAAAGCAGGTTACAAGAGAATACACCTTTTCAAAAACTTGATTCAAGAATAGACTCGACCAATCATAAGCAACTTAATATTACTAAAAAAAAAATTACCGAACCAAAAAACTCAAATCATCTAGTCATACTTCCCCACATTTCCCAGGCAGGAAACTCCTATATATGTGAAACAATAGGTTCTAGATTAGTCAGAAGTCAGAATGGAAGTAGACTAAACACCCATTGTGATACAGTTGGCGTGTCTGTGTTGGATCCCTGGTTCCATGACTTTTTAGCTATGGGGCAGTGACGATTTTTTTTTGTTGTTTCTAAAGTTTACATTAAAATAGAGAGAGTGATGTAAGCTGCTGCATTTTTGGTCAGGATTAAATAAATTAATGCAAAAGTACCTAAAATAGAGCCTAGTTTTGAGCTAGACCTCAATAACACTTAATTATGTTCATCAGCGGTTTTATAAAAAAGAAACAGGTTACTATTCACGCAAGAGAAAAACAAGGGTGTGTCTGTTGGGGTAATAGGATCAGGGCAATTCAATTGAATTCTCAAACGTAGATAAAAATGAATCAGAGACTATATCTGCTATTGTGGAAGGGTAACTTTATGTGCCATAAATACTACGTATTTTCTTTTCACTTTGACAGCCTTCTTTTCTGTCACACAGATATTTGCTTATGAAAATGAAGTACAGTAATGGTCAATTCTTTTTCAATTTTCCTTTCCCCCTAAAAAAAAAGAAACCTCAACAAAGCAAAGTCCCACTCCTAAAAAATAACAGAGTTTAGGATTTCTGCATCTGTTTTTTTGCCACCTATTTAAATACCTCAGTTATATTCTGTTTTTCAGTAGCATCTGTATTGGTTTCCCAAGGTTGCCATAACAAACTGTCACAAACTGATTGGCTTGAAACAAGAGAAAAGTATTTTCTCCCACTTGTTTGGTGACTGGAAGTCTGAAATCAAGGTGTTAGCAAGAGACAGGACTAGCTGGATTTCCTAGGCTGACCAAGAATCCCTAAGCCTAGCTGGGAAGGTGACTGCGTCCACCTTTAAACAGGAAGCTTGCAACTTAGCTCACACCCGACCAATCAGGTAGTAAAGAGAGCTCACTAAAATGCTAATGAGGCAAAAATGGGAGATAAAGAAATAGCCAATCATCTATCACCTGAGAGCACAGGGGAGGGACAATGATCAGGAAACAAACCCAGGCAATTGAACAGGCTACCCACTTTGGGTCCCCTCCCTTTGTATGGGAGCTGTGTTTTCACTCTATTAAATCTTGCAACTGCACACTCTTCTGGTCC
>NW_012101343.1:3705001-3708750 GCF_000951045.1 Mandrillus leucophaeus
TTATGTGATTAAATGTTACTTTGTACGTCAGTCAGTTAACCAACACATATTTTGCAAAGCAGCTATTCAAGTTAATATTTCACTTACATTCTGGAGATATTTCCCTTGTCTTCAGGTTTTCAAGCTAGATTTATAAGAAAAAAATGATTATACCAACTGTTATTTTTCTCTGACATTAGTTGTTAAACAGTGTATACAGTAATGCTTACTCTCTGCCAAGTACATTTTTAGAACCTTGAATTTTTTATTATGAGGATATATGAGTTAACTGAGAGACATGGAGAATCTAGTGACCTTTCAAAAGTCACATAATTTGTAAGCACTGGATTAAAAACCAGTTTGGCTCTAGAATTCATTCTTATACACATAACACCCTATAGCTAATACAGATAACATGTCATTTACATCCTTCTTAGATTTTGATTAAGAAATTTAATAATGCAATGGAACTGTATTCTGTAAGAAATGAATTCATAGGTAGAAAAGTCATTTGAGATACTTTCATTGCTAACTTTCATGCTTTGATTTATTATCCAAATTTATTTCAATTGTCCCAACCTCAGTGTAAGTCATTGAAATTATTGAGATAAAAGTAGAAAAAGTCCCTGCCTCTCAGATAGTAAAGCTGTTTACTTATTTGCCCCCAAACACTGCATAATTGTGTACCATTCACAAATGATATACAAGTGGCCAGTTGGTATAAATAAGAACAATGGGTTGACGTGAGGTGCCTACAGCAATCTATTAACTCCTTTTAGAATATTAAGGGTTTCTTAGTGTTCCCAGCGGGGTGGTGCTGCCAGAGAATTTCAAGAATAAATACAGTGGTCAGTACAGGTATAGTGGTCGAAAGACATCAGGAGGTTGTGCCAAAGGAACAGGAAACTCCCCATAAACAGCAGCAGTGGATGAACCTCTGATGCAGCAGGTCAGTGCAATTCATAAGGTAGTAGACGCCAAGTCAGGGATGGAGCAAAAGCAGGTTACAAGAGAATACACCTTTTCAAAAACTTGATTCAAGAATAGACTCGACCAATCATAAGCAACTTAATATTACTAAAAAAAAAATTACCGAACCAAAAAACTCAAATCATCTAGTCATACTTCCCCACATTTCCCAGGCAGGAAACTCCTATATATGTGAAACAATAGGTTCTAGATTAGTCAGAAGTCAGAATGGAAGTAGAGTAAACAGCCATTGTGATACAGTTGGCATGTCTGTGTTGGATCCCTGGTTCCATGACTTTTTAGCTATGGGGCAGTGACGATTTTTTTTTGTTGTTTCTAAAGTTTACATTAAAATAGAGTGATGTAAGCTGCTGCATTTTTGGTCAGGATTAAATAAATTAATGCAAAAGTACCTAAAATAGAGCCTAGTTTTGAGCTAGACCTCAATAACACTTAATTATGTTCGTCAGCGGTTTTATAAAAAAGAAACAGGTTACTATTCACACAAGAGAAAAACAAGGGTGTGTCTGTTGGGGTAATAGGATTAGGGCAATTCAATTGAACTCTCAAATGTAGGTAAAAATGAATCAGAGACTATATCTGCTATTGTGGAAGAGTAACTTTATGTGCCATAAATACTACATATTTTCTTTTCACTTTGACAGCCTTCTTTTCTGTCACACAGATATTTGCTTATGAAAATGAAGTACAGTAATGGTCAATTCTTTTTCAATTTTCCTCTCCCCCTAAAAAAAAAGAAACCTTAACAAAGCAAAGTCCCACTCCTAAAAAATAACAGAGTTTAAGATTTCTGCATCTGTTTTTTGCCACCTATTTAAATACCTCAGTTATATTCTGTTTTTCAGTAGTATCTGTATTGGTTTCCCAAGGTTGCCATAACAAACTATCACAAACTGATTGGCTTGAAACAAGAGAAAAGTATTTTCTCCCACTTGTTTGGTGACTGTAAGTCTGAAATCAAGGTGTTAGCAAGAGACAGGACTAGCTGGATTTCCTAGGCTGACCAAGAATCCCTAAGCCTAGCTGGGAAGGTGACTGCATCCACCTTTAAACAGGAGGCTTGCAACTTAGCTCACACCCGACCAATCAGGTAGTAAAGAGAGCTCACTAAAATGCTAATGAGGCAAAAATCGGAGATAAAGAAATAGCCAATCATCTATCACCTGAGAGCACAGGGGAGGGACAATGATCAGGAAACAAACCCAGGCAATTGAACAGGCTACCCACTTTGGGTCCCCTCCCTTTGTATGGGAGCCGTGTTTTCACTCTATTAAATCTTGCAACTGCATACTCTTCTGGTCCACGTTTGTTATGGCTTGGGCTGAGCTATTGCTCGCTGTCCGCCACTGCTGTTTGCTGCTGTGGCAGACCCGCTGCTGACTTCCATCCCTCTGGATCAGGCAGGGTGTCCTCTGTGGTCCTGATTCATTGAGGACTCCATTGCCGCTCCCAATGAGGCTAAAGGCTTACCATTGTTCCTGCATGGCTAAGTGCCTGGGTTCATCCTAATCAAGCTGAACACTAGTCACTGGGTTCCGCGATTCTCTTCCATGACCCATGGCTTCTAAGAGAGCTTTAACACTCACTGCATGGCCCAAGATTCCGTTGTTTGGAATCCCTGAGGCCAAGAACCCCATGTCAGAGAACAAGAGGCTTACCACCATCTTGGAAGCAGCCCACTGACATCTTGGAAAGTGGCCCACCACCATCTTGGGAGCTCTGAGAGCAGGGACCTCCAGTAACCTTAGTAGGAGGATGCTGTCTCTGGAGGCTCTAGGAGTGGGGTTGATGCAGTCTAGATCTCGACTCTTTAATTAGTCTAGATCCAGGTTCTCATCTCAAGACCAGGAAAAATTAGGCATGCAGACATCGAAGAGTGAGTAGATTCAAATTTATTAAGTGAAAGGAAAGTTCTCAGCAGAATGGGGTCCTGAAAGCAGGTTCCCAGCTGCCCTCTTCACAGTTGAATAAAAGTTTTTATATAAAAGTGGATGGGGCTGGGTTCCCTATTTGTATAAGGCACAAATTCCCAGTAGCTCCACTCCCTCCCCACAGTGTACTTGTTGGGTCCTTAGTCTGCTGTGGGCATGTTCAGGCAAGCCCCCTGGGCAAGTTCCCTTATCTGCACAAAACATCTGGTGTAAGCTCTTGTGGGAAAGGTCAGCAACTCTCCAGGGACCCTCCTCTATCTTCCTAGGAGAGTTCTCTGTCTCCTGCCTCTATCAGGTGGAGATTGGGGAGTGTTGTCTCTGCCATGCCTTTCCCTCACCTTCTGGTGTTGCCAGCCAATGGAGTTTCTTAGTTTGTAGATTCATCAGTAGATTCAATCTCGGCCTTCATTGTCACCTGGTATTCTGTTTGTGTATGTGTGTCTTCTCTTCTTCTGAGGACACCACTTATATTCAGTTAAGGCTCATACTACTTCATTAGGACCCCATCTTGGCAAATTACATCTACAATAGACCTATTTTTTATTTTTATTTTATCTATTTATGTATGTATTTATTTTTGAGATGGAGTCCTGCTCTGTTGCCCAGGCTGGGGTGCAGTGGTGCAATATTGGCTTTCCGCAACCTCCGCCTCACTGATTTAAGTGATTCTCCTGCCTCAGCTTATCCAGTAGCTGGGATTTCAGGCATGCACCATAACATTTGGCTAATGTTTTGTATTTTTAGTTGAGACAGGGTTTCACCATATTGCCCAGGTTGGTCTTGAACTCCTGACCTCAAGTGATCCACCTGTCTTGGCCTCCCAAGTGTTGGGATTACAGGCATGAGCCA
>NW_012101343.1:3713330-3727977 GCF_000951045.1 Mandrillus leucophaeus
AACCTCAGTGTAAGTCATTGAAGTTATTGAGATAAAAGTAGAAAAAGTCCCTGCCTCTCAGATAGTAAAGCTGTTTACTTATTTGCCCCCAAACACTGCATAATTGTGTACCATTCACAAATGATATACAAGTGGCCAGTTGGTATAAATAAGAACAATGGGTTGACATGAGGTGCCTACAGCAATCTATTAACTCCTTTTAGAATATTAAGGGTTTCTTAGTGTTCCCAGCGGGGTGGTGCTGCCAGAGAATTTCAAGAGTAAATACAGTGCTCAGTACAGGTATAGTGGTCGAAAGACATCAGGAGGTTGTGCCAAAGGAACAGGAAACTCCCCATAAACAGCAGCAGTGGATGAACCTGTGATGCAGCAGGTCAGTGCAATTCATAAGGTAGTAGACGCCAAGTCAGGGATGGAGCAAAAGCAGGTTACAAGAGAATACACCTTTTCAAAAACTTGATTCAAGAATAGACTCAACCAATCGTAAGCAACTTAATATTACTAAAAAAAATTACCGAACCAAAACACTCAAATCATCTAGTCATACTTCCCCACATTTCCCAGGCAGGAAACTCCTATATATGTGAAACAATAGGTTCTAGATTAGTCAGAAGTCAGAATGGAAGTAGACTAAACACCCATTGTGATACAGTTGGCGTGTCTGTGTTGGATCCCTGGTTCCATGACTTTTTAGCTATGGGGCAGTGACGATTTTTTTTTGTTGTTTCTAAAGTTTACATTAAAATAGAGAGAGTGATGTAAGCTGCTGCATTTTTGGTCAGGATTAAATAAATTAATGCAAAAGTACCTAAAATAGAGCCTAGTTTTGAGCTAGACCTCAATAACACTTAATTATGTTCATCAGCGGTTTTATAAAAAAGAAACAGGTTACTATTCACGCAAGAGAAAAACAAGGGTGTGTCTGTTGGGGTAATAGGATCAGGGCAATTCAATTGAATTCTCAAACGTAGATAAAAATGAATCAGAGACTATATCTGCTATTGTGGAAGGGTAACTTTATGTGCCATAAATACTACGTATTTTCTTTTCACTTTGACAGCCTTCTTTTCTGTCACACAGATATTTGCTTATGAAAATGAAGTACAGTAATGGTCAATTCTTTTTCAATTTTCCTTTCCCCCTAAAAAAAAAGAAACCTCAACAAAGCAAAGTCCCACTCCTAAAAAATAACAGAGTTTAGGATTTCTGCATCTGTTTTTTTGCCACCTATTTAAATACCTCAGTTATATTCTGTTTTTCAGTAGCATCTGTATTGGTTTCCCAAGGTTGCCATAACAAACTGTCACAAACTGATTGGCTTGAAACAAGAGAAAAGTATTTTCTCCCACTTGTTTGGTGACTGGAAGTCTGAAATCAAGGTGTTAGCAAGAGACAGGACTAGCTGGATTTCCTAGGCTGACCAAGAATCCCTAAGCCTAGCTGGGAAGGTGACTGCATCCACCTTTAAACAGGAAGCTTGCAACTTAGCTCACACCCGACCAATCAGGTAGTAAAGAGAGCTCACTAAAATGCTAATGAGGCAAAAATCGGAGATAAAGAAATAGCCAATCATCTATCACCTGAGAGCACAGGGGAGGGACAATGATCAGGAAACAAACCCAGGCAATTGAACAGGCTACCCACTTTGGGTCCCCTCCCTTTGTATGGGAGCCGTGTTTTCACTCTATTAAATCTTGCAACTGCATACTCTTCTGGTCCACGTTTGTTATGGCTTGGGCTGAGCTATTGCTCGCTGTCCGCCACTGCTGTTTGCTGCTGTGGCAGACCCGCTGCTGACTTCCATCCCTCTGGATCAGGCAGGGTGTCCTCTGTGGTCCTGATTCATTGAGGACTCCATTGCCGCTCCCAATGAGGCTAAAGGCTTACCATTGTTCCTGCATGGCTAAGTGCCTGGGTTCATCCTAATCAAGCTGAACACTAGTCACTGGGTTCCGCGATTCTCTTCCATGACCCATGGCTTCTAAGAGAGCTTTAACACTCACTGCATGGCCCAAGATTCCGTTGTTTGGAATCCCTGAGGCCAAGAACCCCATGTCAGAGAACAAGAGGCTTACCACCATCTTGGAAGCAGCCCATTGACATCTTGGAAAGTGGCCCACCACCATCTTGGGAGCTCTGAGAGCAAGGACCTCCACAACGTTAGTAGGAGGATGCTGTCTCTGGAGGCTCTATGAGTGGGGTTGATGCAGTCTAGATCTCGACTCTTTAATTAGTCTAGATCCAGGTTCTCATCTCAAGACCAGGAAAAATTAGGCATGCAGACATCGAAGAGTGAGTGGATTCTAATTTATTAAGTGAAAGGAAAGTTCTCAGCAGGATGGGGTCCTGAAAGCAGGTTCCCAGCTGCCCTCTTCACAGTTGAATAGAAGTTTTTATATAAAAGTGGATGGGACTGGGTTCCCTATTTGTATAAGGCACAAATTCCCAGTAGCTCCACTCCCTCCCCGCAGTGTACATGTTGGGTCCTTAGTCTCCTGTGGGCATGTTCAGGCAAGCCCCCTGGGCAAGTTCCCTTATCTGCACAAAACATCTGGTGTAAGCCCTTGTGGGAAAGGTCAGCGACTCTCCAGGGACCCTTCTCTATCTGCCTAGAAGAGTTCTCTGTCTCCTGCCTCTATCAGGTGGAGATTGGGGAATGTTGTCTCTGCCATGCCTCTCCCTCACCTTCTGGTGTTGCCAGCCAATAGAGTTTCTTAGTTTGTAGATTCATCAGTAGATTCAATCTCTGCCTTCATTGTCACCTGGTATTCTGTTTGTGTATGTGTGTCTTCTCTTCTTCTGAGGACACCAGTTATATTCAGTTAAGGGCTCATACTACTTCATTAGGACCCCATCTTGGCAAATTACATCTACAATAGACCTATTTTTTGTTTTTATTTTATCTATTTGTGTATTTATTTATTTTTGACATGGCGTCCTGCTCTGTCGCCCAGGCTGGGGTGCAGTGGTGCAATATCGGCTCACCGCAACCTCCGCCTCACTGGTTTAAGCGATTCTCCTGCCTCAGCTTCTCCAGTAGCTGGGATTTCAGGCATGCACCATAACATTTGGCTAATGTTTTGTATTTTTAGTTGAGACAGGGTTTCACCATATTACCCAGGTTGGTCTTGAACTCCTGACCTCAAGTAATCCACCTGTCTTGGCCTCCCAAGTGTTGGGATTACAGGCATGAGCCACTGCGCCCAGCCAACCTATTTTTAAATACGGTAACATTTTGAAGTTCTGCATAGGACATGAACATTGAGATATACCATTTAACCCAGTATGCCCTCTTAAAGTAGCTATGTTATGTGTTTGTTTTCATTAGGCTAAAATACTTTATTTCTTAACATGAAGGACATCATCAAGAGTCTATTCTCTATGACTGTAACAGCATTTAGTAAAAAAAAAAATTCCTTCATATTTCATTTAAGGAAAGTTATTAAATGAATAATTCTACTCACTTTTAGACAGAGCTAAGACAGGATATTTTAATTTTCTTTACTGTATAGAAACTACTTTTTCGTACAAGAATGCCAGAAATATAGGAGTTGCTTTCTAAATTAGTAAATATTGACATTATACTAGATAATAAGCAATTCTACAGTGTCTTTCATACATTCAAACTAAGCATTTAGAAAAGTGAGTCATATAAATTTGCATTTGACTATGGCAAAACTCAGCAGTTTTTAGATTATGTAACTAGCAACTTGAGTTGGATGCATCAAGGCACCAAGAAGAGATCACTGGACTTACAGTAAAAATACCTGAATTCTACTTTTGTCTAAATTACCTAAACACTATAAGATACTGACTCGTTGCTATTCACTGAATGTTTGTGTCTGTCCAAATTCATATGTTGAAATCCTAACCTCCCTTGTGATGCTATTTGGAGGTGGAGCCTTTGGAAGGTAATCAGATCATGAGGGTAGAGCCTTCAGGATTAAGACTGGTACCCTTGTAAAGAAATTCCAGAAAGTTCTCTTTCCCCTTTAACCTTGTGAGGACACAGCAAGAAGGGGCCATTTATGGAACAGGAAGTGGTCCTCAGCAGATATCGAATCTGTCAGTGCCTCAACCTTGGACTTCCCAGCCTACATAAATTTGAGAATAAATTCTGTTGTTGATAAGCCACCAAATCTATGGTCTTCTGTTATAGGAGACCAAACAAACTAAGACATTTATCATTTGAAGCTTATATCTAAAATAGTTAACAATATCTGTCTTGTTTTTCTGGGTTCTGTGAGATCAAATGGGGTTAATAGTTATAAAGGTGCTTTGCTAAAGATTAAATATGAATAAGTATAATAATGTAAAGCAGACCAAAATCACCAATTCTAAACTAAGCTAGAGGTGGCAGATGTTTTTCAATACTAAACCTATTTGGGTCAATTTGCTGTTGTGTTTCAAAGTACTATTTGGGTAGGAATTCATGGCTGTGTATCAGCAGCTAGTGTTGTTATGAATGTATCGCCATCTACTTTAGGGATGAAACGTGAGTAGTGACAAGTAATTAAGTATTTGCCATGTGAGAACATGGGCTTATTGCTGACAAATTGAGACCTCTGAAATATTAAAACATAGCATTCAAATTATTTATTTATTTTATGCACATGTATAACTTATTAGTATTCTTTTGAGTAGATATTATTTACATTTTATTTCTATCCACACATTCACTAAGTGTTCACTGTGGTATACTGGCACAGGGCATTAAGTTAGGAGCTGGATATACACTAAGGAACATAAAAGACATGGCTACTGCCCTCAAGAAGCTTGCATTCTAGCTGAATATATGCTAAGCTAATAAAAGTTCTGCTCTGAAACACAAATACATATATAAGCATGAATACGCCATTATCACCTTAAAAGATAAAACAGAAAAAGAAAGTCATGGTTTTACAAGAACACAAGTTTTGTGATAGTCTATTGTTGAATTCCTAACGTTCATATTTAATAGATTTTTGATCTTAGACAAGTTACCGTCTGTGAGACTCAGTTTCTTATTACATTAGGTTATTGTAAAGAATAAATACGTTAATGCTATAAACTTCCTGACATTAAGTAGGATTTCTACCAAATGTTAATATCCCTTGGACATGATTACATAATAATTTGTCACAAAGGGTTCTGCAAATTATATACCTTAATCAGTAATATCACATATATTTGTAACCTACCTTTGAGCATCAAATTCCCTTTAAATAACAAAAGATACATTCATCTGAGAAATATATTGATCTTAAACTTGCATCCACACAGACTTTAAAACGTCTACATTCAAAAATTCTTAATATTCATTAGTGTTACATAAAATTTTATCAAAATCAGTCAACATTGTAGAAAGCAATTGAGACAAAGCTTGTTTAGTTCAGACATTAAACGTGAGTCACTGAGAACCATCAGCGTGAACCAATGATTTCAGAATTTTTTAAAAGAAAACATTCCCAGATGATGTTAGATTAATGGAGAATGATTTATAAAGCAAATGACCTTCCCTCCTTTGTCATAGTTTTATTGACCCAAATTGAAATGGCCTTCTTTGTGTTATTTTTCAAAAGACATGACTTTTTTGTGATATCAGAACATGAGAAAACTCTGGACTATTTAGAAATTCCAGGGTATACAATATGCCATCAAATGCTTGAAGTTTTTAAAAGTGAGATTTTGATGTCATCAAAAAACCACAATAAAAATGAAAAACACAATCTGATCTTAACTCAAATTTCTAACCAATAATTTTGATTAAGTAATTATAAACGGGGCTTAAAGTAGTGAAACCTTTAGTCTCATGGATGTTTTCTGCCATAAAATGAAAGCTCCAAACTAGATATTTTTAATGGAAATGCCCACTCAGCCATAACTATTTCACTGCTGTTTCAATGCACTAATAAATCATCGGTAGACCTTCATTCACCAGCAATAGATCTGTCTTCGGTGATTATCAACCCTCTTTGTTGAAGTAGGTCATCAAATCATTCAAGCACGTTGAGATTTATGTCTTCCATAGAAGAAATGAAAAAGTTCATGTTCCACAACTTTACCTCATACATAAACAGAAGACAAGTGTATCTCTCCAGCAGATTAAGCAGAACTTCACGTCTTGGGTAGCTACTGAAAAGAAGTTTCAAAAGGAAAGGGTTTCCAAAGGTTATCTTCCAGAAACAGTGTTTTTGAAACAATTACTTAGCTGGTTGTATTTAATTTTGTCATGTAAGGGCAATTATGGAATTCTAGAATTCTGAGTAAAAAAAAAAAAATGTGTACTAATGAGGGCCATTTACAATGTTTTATTTTTCATAACTTCCAATTTATAACATCCTTTGGTGATAACATGTATAATGGTTCCCTCAAATTAAGTTTCAAAGTTAAAGATTTCTTAAACATAGTATTAATTCTGCCTTGAAAAATCCTTTAAGAACCAAATATAATTATTTTACTTAGGAAAGCAAAATGTAAATACAGAGAGGTTAAAATATGAAAACTCTTCTAATTGCATTCCTTCTCCTATAAATTTACCTACAAATAATTTTGTATGTAACTATCCGTATCTGTCTGTCAGTCTATGTATTATTTGTCCATGTCTACATGTACTTGAAACCTAAATTGAATATATTTTATCTGGAATATATATTTTTTACATAAAATTGATATGTTGGAGGTATTTCTATATTAGCATAATTTTATTTCAATATTTGTAAAGGCTTATAATGTTTCATAATATACATGTCCTATATTTTATTTAGCAATTCACTCATTGATTCACTGTTACATGATTTAAAAATATTACATTACATTACAAACATTGCTATGGTGAACATTTTGTACAAGCATCTTCGTTCACACTTCCATAGCATAAATTTTTAAAGATACAGTTCTGGATCAAATTTTGTACATTTTAAATTTTGATAGATATTTCTAGGTTGTCATCAAGAAAATTATCATCTTTACAAATCAGACTGTATTTGCCAACATATTTTATAACCAGGCCATAATTTTCACAAACAATACTAAATGAAACCTAAAATCTATGCTTCTCCTTGTCCTTTGAAACTTCAATTATGTATTTTTTTGCCCTTCTAAGTGTGACCAAATTTTGACTGAGTGATTAAGAAATTAACAAATCAGATTTTCTCATTGGAAAAAGAGATTTTAATTTCAATTTTTGTGATTCTTTACAGAGCAGAGGATCTGACACAAAGATGGTGAAAACCTCCATTACTCTTTTAGTCCTCCTGCTGTGTTTAGCAAGATTTTAGCAAGAACTAAAATTGAAACTGGATTGCATTTAAAAGAAAACAAATTACATCATTTCCTGGAGTAAAATTTGCCCACAATGTTATATTACTGACTCCTGAGTGGTTGAAACTGCTCTCAACTCTTAGTTGAATTTGTCAAGAATATTTCATAACTCTATCTTTCTATATGAGTATTATATTAGAAAGATATCTGCCATTTTGCTTACTTGCACAAAAATTACATTTGTGATTCATTTTTAAGCCACATGAAAAGCAAACCTTGCTTGTGATTTTGTTTAGAAACTGGTATTACTATGTGTAGGCACTGTAATGGAATCCGGGAGATCTAAATGTTAATTCTAACCATGTCATTCACTAACCACAGCTCCCGACCGAGTCAGCTAAATGTTCTGGAAATATGTTCTTTATCTAAATATAATTGGTTGGATCAGTTGTTATTCTAGGTGCTTCCAGCTCCAAGGAAATTCTAAGGGTTGAATATATAATTTTTCCTTCCTACAACAATAAACTCTTCAAAACAGGCATGCATTAAGACTTCCAAAAATCAATAAATGACTATGGGGAACCATTATATTTTCTTAAACAATAAAAATTCACCGTGGTAGTTAAGAGCATGGACTTTTGAATTCTTGAGAATTAGCTTCAGTTTCCTACTCTGTCACTTAATAGCATGTCCATTAAGCTAGTTAATTAACACTTACTTCTCTCTGAAAAATCAGGATGATAATGATACATATCTTCTAAAGATTCTGGGAGTATAAAATAAATGTATTCATAAAGTGCAACATTCAATACTTATCAGGTGCCCATTAACACTATTGATTAGAATTGTTATGATTAATTTGTGAAACATCATACAAGTTTTAGGCTTTCTCATTCCCTGCCTTAACTTGTCCTAGTTTGACAAAAACAGTAAGAATAATAAAACCCTTGGATGCTTCACTTCCTTCAGTGAAGCCGGGCATTTGGTGAACAAGTCACATTAAATCCCTAGGTTTCCAAACTGAAAATGTCCTCTCTAAAAGAAAGTAAAAGCAAAATTCTACCACTGCAATTTCCTGGTTTATTCTCAAGACAGAAAATAATTTATGAGGAGGAATACATAAGTTAACAAAATCCTAAAGAGCAACATTTTCTATCTCAAGCCTGTCCAAGTGAACTTGAAACTGTCACCAAAGGCAAGAAAGATAACTTCAATAAACAGACTGTTGGCACCTTACTCTAGAGTTAGTGACATTTTTTCAAGGATTGTCTACTCAAAGATGCTGAAAACTGTAACAAATAAGTGATCTGAAACATTCCTGAGATTTGCAAAGAAATAGTGGCAAAGTGCAATGTGATATAACTTGAAAATACTGAGTGAATTTTTTTTAAGTTTTGAAGTTATGGAAGTTAGGGTTAGAAGGAATTTAGGAAAAATCAGAGCTTCAGTACTAGTTTCACATATCCTGTCAGTATCAGAAGATTTAGCTGGTAGATTGAGTTCAATTCTGTTTCTTTCTTTCGTTCTTATCAAAGTCTATAACATCAGTTTAAACGGCTTATATTCAACACTTGCTCTGAAGGTAGATTCTTTTCTTGAGAATCCTGAAATTTCTGATACCAGAACTTCTTATATCTTCTTGTAAAATTTGAAAAAAAAGTTAAATTAAGGTTTATGTAAAAAAATATGAATTGGCATTGTAAGATACAATCAGGATAAAATAAGAAGTAATTTCTGATGAGGACTTATTTTGAATTGGATAAATATAGTTTTTACCATGAAAAACATTTTTCTATTGACATTTTGCTAGTATCTATTTTGCATCCTAGACTCAGAGACTTCATTAATAAAAAAGTTGACACAACTGACTTTTCTGTCTATTAATTTACTTCCAAACCTTGTAGTGCAACAGGAATTCACTATGTGGACTGGGCACAGTGGCTCATGCCTGTAATCCCAGCACTTTGGGAGGCTGAGGCTAGTGGATCATGAGGTCAGGAGTTCATGCCTGGCCAAGATGGTGAAACCCCGTCTCTACTAAAAATACAAAAAAATTAGCCGGGCGTGGTGTTGGGCGCCTATAATCCCAGCCACTCGGGAGGCTGAGGCAGAGAATTGCTTGAACCCAGGAGGCAGAGGTTGCAGTGAGCCTGAGATCGTGCCCCTGCACTCCAGCCTGGGTGACAGAGCGAGACTTGTTTTAAAGAAAAAAGAAAAAAAAAAGAAGAATTCAATGTGTGGAATATAAAATGGTAGGAATTTGGGGAACATCATTTAGGACTTTGTTAAAAGAGTCTTTAAAATATTTATGAAATTCAATCAAAGGAGCTAAGTTCAGACCTCCTTGCTAGGGAAATTATAAAATAGCATATCTCTTTAAAAATTTATGAACAAATATGTTCACCTTTTCATGAATTTTGATAAATCATCTAAATATCAATTCATCAGAAGTTTTATAAATCATAAAAACTATGAAATCTTCATCTACTCAATTTTTTATATTTATTATAAATTCATCTAGTAATATGAATAAATTTATGACTTGACAGAAAATAAGTAAAATGTAAGATACAGATAGGATATAATTTCCTCTCTCTATAAAAAAAACTGTAATTCTCTAGTTTTTTCTGTAAAATACTACTGATAATTTTACTTTCTTCATAGAGCTCAGTAGGTTCAAAATTTTCTGTACATATAACTTATAAATTTAGAAAATTGTTCTGAAGTAGAGTTTATAAAATCAAAGCTCTCTTAGAACAAAACAAAAACTTTAAAAATATTCCTTTATACTAGTAATTCACTATGTAAAACATGTTGTGATGTGTGGGTGTGGGACATTATATTCCCTTATTAAAATTCAGACCTCCCTATTTACTTGAAATCCAGCATTTCTTTGTCCTACCCTCCTTCTACCACCATGCACTCATACCTCCCACCTTCCATTCTGGACGTGTGACTCATCCAGGTACCCAGAATGATGCTTTATGAGGGTGCTTTCACTGTATGACTTCTCATTTGTAAATATTTTATTTTTCTCTTTCTCTTGATATTTTCTAGTCTCTTTTCTTAAATTTTCTTCATTTATTTTCAAGAGGATCATTATTTCTGTTTGAATCAGTTAGGCTAGATCAGACTTTGCTGTCCTCCAGAGTCCATTTTAAATCAAGCAATGCCTACCAATTGGTAATTAGTTTAAATCAAAATAAATGATTTTGACTCATTAGATTATGACAGACCATAATTACACCATGATTTAGTAAACAGACAGGATCTTGATTTAAAATTACCACTTGATCATATGCACACTACTGCAAGTCTGCCTATAAAACTTGTGGAGCCCAGTGCAGGTTTAAAAAAGTGATCTGCATACCAGTGTCCAAATATTTAATTTATACATCAAGCAAAGAAACTTAATAACAGGAAAAGTCAGTTCAAATTCTGAATTCTCAAGATTTGTCAGGGTATCAAATGTGACAGTACAGAGAGAGGGATCCCTTGTTCTTTCCAGCTCTATCAGGCACAATACAGGCACCTCCACCCACCAGCAACCCCACTGCTAAAAAATGCCTCCACTAGGCACCTGCATGTGCCTAGAATTTTTCCATATATACAATGCAATCTACTTTACAGAGGAGGACCTCACAGACTTGGAAGTGTATTTGGAGCATGTGGTGGAATTGCAGACCTGGATGATCAGAGCATAGTCTACAAAGACGAGCATGCACACTGAGTACCCATAACCTTGTGGTTCCTTGGACTCCTTGATCACGGTAGAAGACAAACAAAACAAAGCAAAAGTCTAATCCCTGAAAGGGCAGGGATTCCTCATACAGGTGGTACTAAGTCTGTGTTCTATTTAAGAGTTTTTGTTTGTGTTTTTTTTTTAACTTAATAGAAAGTGTATCTATAGGTGATATATACATTCTAATTATACTGGAAATTTGAGAGTCACCATTTCCCACTGAGTTATCTCATAGAGTTTTCATCACCTCTCAGTTTTCCTCTGTGTCCTGATTATCTGTCCACTGATCTGTGCTTGTTTTTGCCTGATGCTCATTGCTTGAGCAAGTTTTTTATGTTTACAGCTATGTGATCAGGGTTGGTAGGAATAGATGGGTTGATATAGACATCAGTCCTGTAATTAAGGCTCAAAAGAATGATCATCTTAGCCATAGGAGGAACGAGATCTTGAGGAGACACCCTAACATTTCCAAGCCACAATTTAATCTTTATTAATAGTCAGATGATGGATTCTCCCAGGTAAAAGTGTCAACCCTTTTTTTATTATTTTATATTCACGATGAAATTTTACATTTCAAGGAAGCTAATTTACACCTAGATAGCTGGAGATGTGGTTAATAAGAAGAAACATATTTTGAATAACATTTGAAGGGAAATTAGAATTCTACTTGATGTCTGGTCATTTCTATTTAACCTTAGGAAGAAAATAATTGATTCTAATATTCAGGAGTCAGGACCACGGTCTAGCATGCTTTATGCTGAAAGATATGATTGAGAAATTATTGTCATTTTTCAATTAGCAGCCATTTATTTGTTTGTATTTACATTTTATTTGTAAAAAAGCTTTTATGAGGCTTGTAAAGAATCAGAATAATAAGAAATCTGCATTTATTCCAAGGAAGAGAAGAAGGGTCTAGGGAGAAGTCTAAAGGGGAGGTAACTTGAATTTAGGTATTCATTGTAAAGATATTTTTGTGTATGTGTACAGTAAGACGAGTCTAACACATCTGACATTGCACTTCTTATTGGTGGACATATATGCACTTATGTATGTATATATGTATATTTGTACATATACAATTATACTTATCTTAGTTCAAGACCAAGAAAGTAGTCTGACCCATTTGCATATGGGTATCTCTTGCTAACATATGGACTGAGACAAAGAAACCAAAAACACCAAAAATATTTTTGGTCTGACTGTGTTCAGCTCTCAACTGCTGTTCTGTTTGTTCATGAGATTTCACTTTAATTGGCTGTGGTCAGTAGAGTTTTCCAAAAGGTTCTTATCCCACGGATACTCTCATTCTGTATGCTTCCGATGTCAGTCAACATTCTTGCTTGCAAGAAACAGGAAATGAGCTATTTTAAGAATAAAAGGAGTTTTTTGCATCTCAAGAGCTCATGGAATCCAGCAGAGTCTAGATAACCTACTTGGAAAATGAACAGTAACGGAGGCAGTTTTTGGGCATGCCCAAAGCTTGGGTGGTATAATGATAGCTTTTCAAAAACAACCAGGTGATCAGGGTGCTGCAGTTCAAGGCATCTCTGTATACTCCTGTAGTTACAGAAATCAGATCTTCACTATTGTGTCACTAATTCAGTAATGAAAAATATTCCATAAATAAAATCTAATATAGGACAATTCAGGTAATTCAAATTTGGCCGGGTGTCTCCAGAAGATAGACAATGGGAGGATTTTTCTACTTTGCTTTTTGAAAAGAGTTGTGTTACTATGTCCCTTCACGATTTTATATAATGGGATATCCTCCAAATAAGAAAAGTAGATGAATGTTGAATAAGCCCAAATAACAAATATTTACTACTTATTTGCTCTCATCACTTGTTTAGATGTAACTGCCCCATATATAATTCCTTTTTCCCTCACCTTACTTCACCTTCAAAGCCAAGAGTCACACCTTGAATTCCCTGCAGGGTCAATTAGTTTGCCATTTATTCAACGACTGTTTTTGAGGGGCAACTATATACCAGCTCCTAACACTTGATTTTCATTGTCTTCAAAAGTGAGTTCATCATTTTCATTCTCTTGCTGTTTATCTTTTCTTTTTCTATATTTTATTGCTTTGTCTATAGCAAGACCATCACTTGAGATTCATCTTGGAGTTGTCCCTCTCTCTTCTCTAGCTTATTGCTAAATCATTCTAATTGCACCTTCTTAGTGTTTCAGGAATTTGTACCTCACCCTTTAGTTCTGCTCTATTAGTACCTTTTACCCAACTATATCACATAACTGTAGCACAAGCTAACACAGTTTGTCAAGGTGAAGTGAGCATTATTTTACTTCAATC
This sequence comes from Mandrillus leucophaeus, assembly GCF_000951045.1. Classification (NCBI taxonomy): domain Eukaryota; kingdom Metazoa; phylum Chordata; class Mammalia; order Primates; family Cercopithecidae; genus Mandrillus; species Mandrillus leucophaeus. Next base: position 3,726,623 of record NW_012101343.1, read on the forward strand.
CCTGAATTTTGGTCATATTTCTGTGCAGTAAATTTACTGTAACATAGCTGAAGAAAATGGATTTGCCTTGTGCTTGTTAAATGTTAGCTCAAATTTATTTAAGAAGTGAAAACTGTTGCATAATTGAAACCTATCAAAAATCATCAGTTTTTTTGGTCGATTTATTTTCTGTCTTCTCTTAAATGAGTCGTTATGAAGACTAAGAAAAAATTCATGTGAGACTTTAATGTCTGCACAATAGATGTGCTCTATACATGCTAAGTAAAGATAATTATGTTTTTATTGTTGATATGATTATTTATATTTTGTCTCCAACACCAAACAGGATGAATTCAAGAGCAAGTGAGTGTGACTCCACACTTAGCCCAGCATCTGGCACAAAACCAGAATTTCAATTGTTATTAAACAAAAAGGACAAACAGTAGGGTTCTGGCCAGTGAGCTCATTGTCTTCAATCAAGACAGAATAAACTGCCATTAGGTATTCTCACGTACATTTCTGTATAACAATGAATGACATCACTGACATAAAGGGAAATCTGTGCTGTTAGCCTTTCAGTAATTTGCGATACATTCCACCTAGTTTCTTATTGCATAGTATCATCTTGGAAGTATTCTTCACTTTCATTATCTCAGGCATTGTTATTAAAGGAATCACTTCACAATCTCCAACTTTCAAACCACAGATGTTAGATTTTCTAGTTGAAGGCCTCTGTCTTGCTGGAGAACCACTCTGACTGTCCCAGAAGGTACTCAGTGTCTGCCATCTCCATAGTGCAGAAATATACATAGCTCTAATATCATGCTAATTTTTATTTAAACTTGTGTTTCTCTAAATGAAGATCATTCTAGTGAAACGATGGGTACTGTATACAATCCAGCCCCTGGGTGCATCAAATATAAACAGAGAGAGTAAATCCACTATAATGTGCTTAACAAACCTCTTATTATAAGGAAATTAACGAACATATGGTTCTTCTTCACTATAGAAATTGACAGTATATGTTCTCTCCAGCCAATTGCACAGATCCTGTCTATTAAATGTCTTCACATCCTGAAAGGTATATCTGTCTATCAGAGGATAAGGCTACATTAATCCCTCCTGTAGGATTGGAGATGGAATTGAAGGGTGCTCTGGGGAAATTTGCCTTATTGGTTTAAAGCACAGATCTCATAAAGCCCTTTTGCTGCCAAGTAGGATAATTTTTTTTTTGGATTACTTTCATGGAAGATAGAATAGATAAACGCTACCTTTCCCTACCACAGGAATTCATAGTTTCTGGGAGAACATGTTTTTCAGTGTCTAAAAACATTCAGTGTTCATATAAATTGTAAGTCCTTGTCTTATGTGCAAGA